>NC_046646.1:13333655-13531155 GCF_900324485.2 Mastacembelus armatus
CTGGGGGTCCACTGCCATGCCTTGGTTGCCTTGCGCAATGTGGTATTGAAGGTTAGGCTATGGTGAAGGTTAGCCTTCCCAGAGGAAGGCTAATCACTCCACATTACAACAATGGACTGAGCTGATGTCAACACACAACTTCTCCTCATTTTAATGTCATTCCATCTGCTGTTGAGGTATTTCACTCAAAGTCAAAATTATTCGCCTCAAAGTGGCGCTAGAGGTAAAGTCAGGAGCTCCCCAGAAGTATTAGGATTCATCTTATGGGAAACATGAATGTCTGAACCAAATTCGAAATCCAAAATTTGTTGAAATATTTCAGTCTGGGCTACAGTGCTGAAGTCACTGACCAGCTGGATTTGACACCAGTAAAAGATGACAGGAAGACACCCACCTAGCAGCTTCACAATTGTCAAATTCAAGCTATATTCTCTCAAGAAAAGAGTCTATTTTTATTTCTACAAGGGAACATTCACAAGATACAGCACAGAGGTTGGACAATTTAAGGGAGTCAGAGCACAGAAACCTCCTGAGTAGCTGTTTCCTTCTACTTCCAGTCATCACCATAACATAAGTTTAACGTCCTCGTCACAGGTGCGAATGAGGTCAAGCTGAATGTGGTTCCTGGTGATTGATCAGAGGTACTGACCTTCACACAGGTGTTTCTTCATTGCATGTTTTTCAACCCTTGACTGAGCAGCAGTAGACCTAACTCCTCCATCACCATCACCCAGAGGAAGGTGTTTTTCCACATCTGTTAGCGACTCTCTGTCTGTCTGTCACAGAGTGGGAATCTGTGTGTGTTTTTAAAGAATTACACGGCAGTGATAGTGAGGTATGGACACACACAGGCTGTTATGATAGGACCATTGTCTGTGTGTAAGCCAGGTGGTAAGCAGGTTTTTTATGTCTCTAATCCATGCTCCATGCAAACAAGAAAAGAATAAATAAAAACAAAAAACAAAAGCCTCCAGGAAGTAGCTTCCATTTCAATTATT
Organism: Mastacembelus armatus; assembly: GCF_900324485.2. Classification (NCBI taxonomy): domain Eukaryota; kingdom Metazoa; phylum Chordata; class Actinopteri; order Synbranchiformes; family Mastacembelidae; genus Mastacembelus; species Mastacembelus armatus. Next base: position 13,334,654 of record NC_046646.1, read on the forward strand.
TTGAGTTTTAAAACTATGCACAGTAGCAGGACAATGCTCCTCAATCTACAAAAAAAAAAAAAAGTTTTTAGTTTTTAATACCACATAGTGGAACTTTACTGGCCAAGTCAGATTCCACCAAATTACAGTTTCATCTGCTTAAGACCAAATCCCTGAGAAACATAAATGCGTTGGTAGTAGTGTAGTTTAGAGCTTTAATCCTAACACTCTTTGGATTTAAAAATGATAATCCGTCAGATCTTTATCATATCAAACCAGTGTTTCTTGCTTTTCATGGTTGTCATTTTATTAAGCAATAGCCATTCAGTGTATTTACACTATATAATTACTTGTCTAAATAGCTGAGCTCATTATTTGTTCAATGCACGAACTGAATATAATACAGCATTTTCTCACTGATATCACCCTCACTGTTTACTATTCACTTTCCCACAGCTGTATCAGAGCTATAGAGTTACTGGTAATACCAACAGCTAATTTGATCATTACATCATTTACCAAATCAACTCACTTCTCCTGAATTTCAGTAATTCCTACTCTAACTCTCCAGCTAAAGACAAGTGCATTCTTGTGCATTACCCTTGAAACCTTGCCAAATCTACAATAAACAAAAACCATCCAGTCACATTCCAGCTTGACCTGCTTTAATTAACCCTTTGTGTATCTTGTGATGGTAAAGAGGCCCTGGTCCATGTCTGGGAATAAATGAGCTGATGTCACAGACACTGTGGGATTAAGAAAATCCCCCTGGAGGATGATGAGACATGAAGAAGGGGGGGTTACTCTGTTGAGATTAACACCTCAGTTTGCTTTTCCCACATGACCTCTCAATCCCTATGGAATGGCATCTCTGTCTCTCCATGCTAACATCTTTCTTTACAATCAGGGCTCATTAGAATATGGGTGACCCGTTTCTTCGGGTCTCCATGTGAAAAGACGGTGTTGTTGATAAGCCAAGACCTGGATGATTAACTGTATATTTACATGGGGTTGTAGGTTGTTGACTACCATCACCTAATATCTGAGTTTTCTGGCTTTACAATCCAGACTCCAAGCTCATACCTTAAGCTGCTTAAACATAAACTCTGCCACAAGTAAGACATTCTTTGCTTTGAAAGCAGTAATATATAAGTACAGGAATATTTAGCATGGCCATGTTACATATTTATTTCTGTCTGATAGTGTTCTCATTATCTACATCAAAAATTAGAATTTTGTGTCTGTCTCCAATAACCACCTGTTTATGCTGTTCCTGATCCAGGAACAATTAAAAATCATTAAGTATGTAATGTCGCTTTAGGTGAGTAAGTATTTTGTCATTTGTATGTAAAAACATAAATGGTTTCTAGTATTTCTAGAACAAAAAAAAAAAATGGATGGCCTACAAGCAAAACAAGTGTTAGATTTTGTGTTGTTGTTGTCACTTCACACATCATTACATAAGATAAACTTACATATACAGGGAGAGTTTCCACCTCCCACCTGTTTCGTATCAAGTATTTGACGTGATCAGTCAGCTTATATTAAGATATTTCACATGATCATTTATGGTACAGTGTTACTTTCAGTGTTTGCCAAAACAGCTCACTTCACATATGAAGATGGACTGGGAGATCTCAGAGTAGTGAACCAATAGATGACCACAGGCCCAGAGAGTCCGAGCTTAAGATTTAAATCCCTCATCGACTAACATCTCATTGTCCTCAAAATCCAGCCTACCTTTAAAAGAAGCATCTGAGCCCTGCAACAATGTGGCCCATAACACCCCCCTGACAAAAAGAAAGAAAGATCCCCTCTCTTCCTTACCCCTAACTCTTTTCCTTCAGTCTGCGTAAAGGCCTGATCCTCCAGTGTGAGAAGCTCTTAATCAGGGGCCAAACAATGAGGCCCCAGATCCCTGCCTTTTGACAGAGGCCTGATCTAATAAGAAGGGGAGGGCTGGCATGGGGGTGGGGGGGTTGGTGGCTTGATCCAAGGGATTACTGGAAGAGATCTACCCTTAAGAGGTGGCCTCCTTATGGAGGAGGAAGGGAAAGAAGGAGATGAAGGACTGGACAGAGATGGAGGGCGAGATGGAAGAGGGTTGGAAAGAAGAGTAAAGCATCAGATGTTGGAGGTAGAAGTGATGGAGTATGTAGGTAGTTGAGGAAGGGTACAGTGCTGTCAACTTTAAAACAAAATATGATTCCCTGTCTAGAGTTAGTGTCTGGTTTATCGGTTCTAAACTATTCTAGAAGCAACATGGCTGCCTCCATAAAAGAAGACCCCTCCCTATGTAGATTTAAAATGTTAATTTTAAGATTAAGAACATGCAATGGTTGGTATTTCTTGGTGATTACACACTAATGACAACATATTTATGAATACTATATTCTGTTAATATATTGCTCTAAACTGAACCTTTAGTTTAAGTGTGGAATAAATACGTCACAACTGCCCTGATGATGTGCTTAACACAACACAGCCCCAGAACTACAGATTAACTACTTTGTATATGTGCACACACTGTAAAATTGTAACTTTGGTTTAGATCAGGGCAAGATTGTGGTTTTGGACAAATGTAAATACTCATGGGTCTGAAGCCATTGTCTCTAACATTAACCAAGTGCTGGGAGTGTGTAAAAATAACCATAAGACATTTAAGAAAGTAAGCTTCAATAAGGTACTTTTTAATCTCTTTTAATTTGACAGATAGACAACACTACATTTCTACAACCCTAGGTGAGATGTTGAGTCAATGCAGACCAATGAGAGACTACATGGTGTGTGAGGGTCATTCACTGGAGAGCTAAAGTGCATGGCTCTTAATGTGAAACAGCAGGTGTCTGGCTTCCTGCCTCAATGGAGAGGGTAGATACATTAGCAAAAGCTACTGTGACACCAGGAGCTCGAGACCTTTGGTGTCTTCATAGCAGCAGGCTGCAGGGGCGGAGGAGCAAAGACTTGATGGGCTTTCAAAAAGGAGACCTGGTGTGTCCAGATGGAGTCTCCTTCTATTCAAAAACTTATCTGTTGAAAATGAGGGGCTTTTGATATTTCTGAGTGAAAACAATATTGCCTGAATGTCAACTTCTCAAAAATTCAAATAAACAGGTTTGTTTTTAGTTTAATTACAATTACAGTTTTTCTCCATTGATTTGCCAAATGTTTTTAGCTGATTTCCAAAGAAATGATTTCCAGTGAAGTGAGGTAAAGAGGAAGAGTCAGACAACAGATCCGTTTCCATCCTCTCTTTCTGTTTATTGAACTGTAATCATGAATAATACCCCCCCATATGTAACACGTTACCGGATTTCCTCCGGAATACTGCAGCCGGGAGTCTGCATTCACTCAGGCTCTAGTGTTGAGGTTAACCAAACATGTCTCTGCACGTACATCCTGGGTATATCACACAGTATGCCTGGACGCAGTAATCTCTCTGTTGCCAGCCAAGTATCTGTAACAGCACGCACACGAATAAACTAAAAATCTCTTTATATACATAGACACATACTGAACTTCACAGACAACTTACTGCAAGTGAACAAATATAAGCGGTGTAGAGATGTTAGTACCCACATGTTCCTTAATTCTATTTGTACTTTCTATTAATTATTATGTAAGCAGTAATACCTGCCAAGATGTATGTTTAAACACTCTGAAACAGATAATATGGACATTAAGAACCAGGTTAACCATTCAACCAAGATGTTTTTCAACACTGCTTGGTTTCTGGCGCTGCACCACATGTGGTTCAGTTTAAGCTACAGAAACACTTTGGTTAAGATTAAGGGACGATTATGGGATTAGTAGTGTACTGGAAAATGAATCACGTCCTATCACTGGTGACTTTTTCAATACTGAACCAAAACCACCATCTTTCCATCATCAAGCACTTTCAGCTGCCTCACCAACAAACTTACAAAATTACTACAGTTTTGATGTTGTGGGAAAACAAATGAAATGTACTGTCAGTGAACATGTTGAAGAATCATTCCTGAAACAAAGTTGTTGACAGTACTGACACACACACAGCATTAAATTGTATTTTGCAGTGTTTCCACATGAGGCATTTCCAGTGTCATTGGGGTCCCTCTTAATGTTGGTAATGTTGTAAGAATTGGTCTAATTCAAGGACAATGCAGTGTTATTCTAATGAAATCTTCTTGGCACCTGACTGACTCCCAATGTGCTAAAATCTACACCTCAGAGAATGCAACATGCTGTGAGATCACAAGAGACAATGGAGGTGCTGCTGCTATATTCAAGCATACAGGCTGCATGTACAGGTGCTCTGGATACATACTACAACATGTATTTACCATGGGATAAAAAAGTCGCAGGTTTACTTATCTGTCCAGATAGACAGACAACTTATATTATATACTAATACTAATATTTTAACTATACCAAACATGCACATATCCTACCCTGAGGCCCATCTGATGCACACCCTTTCTCCCACAAACATGAACACACATGTAGGTCCTGATAACTCATGCTCTTTTTTTTTTTGTGTTTGTGTGTTGCGTATCCAAGAAGCATCCTGTAAAATTGCTTTGGCCCCAGAGAAAATCTAAGCTAATAATTAATGTTGAGCCTTTTCTAACAACAAGCAACAAGAGGTGAGATTTCCCTCTGCAGATAAATACAAGACAAAGTGACGTCACAGAGAAGATTACAGAGGGAATCCTCCCACTCCTCTGCACAAAGTTACTGGTGCAGGGCCAGTGGGGTTGTTTTAGTCGTGGCATACATCCCAAATACTTCAAAGAGGGACATGTTCATGCACACACACAGAGGCAGCCAGCCAGCCAAACAAATAATTAACAAAGTCAGTGAGATTAATTAAAGCAGCAGGGTTCAGACAGGGTTCAGCCTTCTGTGTGTGTTTGAGGGGGGACTGGGACTCCTCTGCTGGATACGATTAGAGAACCAAAGAAGAAAGGGAGAAGGGACGAGAGAAAACATTGGCTGTCACTGATATCCACCTTCATGTAAACAGCTGGGTGTGTGTTCAGGGGGCAAGAGGAGAAAGCTTCCCACAGCGTAACTTCAAATAACAGTTAGGCAACGCAACAGATACAAAATATATGCAGGAAAATGTCCAAGAAATAAAAAAATCACACACTGACGGGCAACATAAACCAAGTACTTAAAAAATGTCATTGAATGCCATCCAGTATTTTAGAGAATGCAACACTGATGTTTTTGCCACATAATAAAGTTTATTTCTTTATATATCATTAATTTTCTCATTATAATTGATTATTAACAGTATGCATTAAATAGTGATCTATATATGAACACAACAGGTAGTTCAAATAATGCTGTCAGTTGGTTTGCTAAACAAGAAAATGCTGAAAACTTCTCTATTGATTGTCCCTTAGGTATGTGCAGTATTGTAGGCTAACTCACTGTATGTAGATGTCTGCATTTGTTATCTGTATATAGTTTTTCTATTTATCTGGACTCTGCTCCTTCCAACATCTTTAGTTTGTGTCTGGCACTGCTGCAGTGCTGAATTTCACTCATTTTATCTGACTGTAAATATTTTCTCATATTTGCATCTTGTTTTTAGTTTTGTTGGTTCTAAGTCCAAAAACCTTTAAATTCAAACAGCATTTCCTGCATACGGTAGACTGTCTGATAAAAAAATTAACTAACTACTGTGTATTTTGGTATCAACCAACAGTTTAAGAAATAAATTTAAATACCAAAATTTCCTGTTAATACCACGTGAACAAAGTCAAACAAATTTTCCCATCTTATGTAGTTGAATGATGATCTTATTCTGACAGTGTTTCATTAATGATGTATAATGTTCACATTCTGGGTTTTTTTGCATTATTTTAAACTCATTTTCCCAAATTTACCCTATGATGTATTTGGTATCTTTAGAAACATCTTTAAAATTTCTAGGTTCTCTGGGTCTGAAGAGTGGCTGCACACCATGCCTTTGTACTGACAGGATTACCAATACATTAGATGATATGTTTTCAATACCAAGTCTCTCGCTGTGGGACCCTCCTCCCTGCCCTCCCTGTTGCTTTCTCTCTCTCGATCCCCCTCTCTCTCTCCGCTCTACCTCTCTTTCAGCTCTGTGTTTTGGCAGCAGCGCACCCCTGCATCACAAAGCCTGTACTCTTAGCTTGTCCCATTGTATTGCGAACATCGTAGGTAATGATTAACACAAACACACAACAATGTGAGCTCCAGCACCCAACCAGCATGGGACTTGATGGCCTTAAGGTCACCAGCCACTTGCTCATAAGCTTTTAGTTAACGCTCTGGAGAAATGAAAAACTCCTTTACCAACAGCTTTCTGCTTCTAGTTATACTGATTTGTTTTACATGATACTCCAGAGCATTTTCAGGGACGTCCATTTTCAGCAGTCTGAAACTCTGGATTAAGTATATATTATATATTCTCCCCATGCAGGACACAAGGGCTCACTGAGGGGTTTGATGAACATGAAAATGATGTGAATCACAAGCTATGGCCTTCACAGTCACCAGTTCTCAACCCAAACAAACATGCCACCAAAGGTCTAGAGTCTGCTGGGCTTGAAGATTTTGTGAATGAAAATGAAAAAAAAAAAAACATTTGCACATTGATCTACCCGTCAAACAGCCAGTTTATTGTCAGAGCTGTCAGTCTAGTGGACCTGACATGTGGACAGATATGTTTACGGTCTCTTGTGTCAACATCTTCCTCTGTGTTAAAATCAAAAATAGCCCCTATAAAAAAGTAGGAACAAATCAGCCTTTATGATCCTAAAGTGTAGTTCAGCCTTGAGCATGGATACTGGGTCAAAAGAAATTATCTTCTTTTAAATAAAGATGCACTCCTGTTGACATGGTCATCTTGCAGAGAAACATTAGCTAAACAGTCAGAAATTTAAATATAAATGGGGCCTGATGTTTCTATAATGTGTCCCTGCTGTGAAATAGACTAATGAGCAACCAGCCACACCTTAAACATTCCTCCTGACCTTTGGTCCACCTCACTTTCCCTCCACACACACATTTTAACCTCACCTTACCCCGATGATTATCATTCATCCCAGCATCACTCCCCTCCTCCTCTCCAATCTATTATCAGCTGTCAGGCACCAACCAGCCCTGGTATTCCCCATTAGCATTAACATCAGTATGCAGCAGGCTATCAATGCTATCTGGGCCTGGAGGCACTGGGAGGGATCCTCCATATCACTGGTGTCATCAGATAAAGAGGTGGGATGCAGAGTCTGGTCCTGGTCAAGGATCTCAAGTTGAGGCATTTTGATCCTGTCATTCAGAGTATTTGGGATTTGGACAAAGAAATGGAAAATTAAAACTCATGACAGTGACACACTGTGAATGTACTTTGATAGTGAGCCCGAGCTGTCGCCTTGAGCGCTATTTAATTTTGTGATTTGGGAAACTGCACACAACAAAGTTGTACTGAAACATGTTAAAGAAATGGTTCAACGTTTTTTGAAAAATCCTGTTTGCCAAGAAGTGGATGAATTAAACAATAAAAATTCTCATGTCTGGGTCTAAAGTATAATGCTAGAACTTAAACAATTAGCTTAGACTGGTAGCAAGGGGAAACAGCTAGCCTGGTTCTGTTAAAAAGTCTGTAACCTCTTTGACTAAGGCTCTTCAAAAACTGTTGCAATTTGATTTTTATTTGAATACATTAGGAAAAGTACTATTATGAGCCCAAACTGGCTCTTCATGAGGTGCTCTGTGTGTTGTCTGACCCACAGCCGCCCCCACCTACCAGGTTCTGTCCTTGTGTCACCTTTGTAAAGGTGTTTAGTTTGGTATGTTTTTTTCCCTGTCATACAACGACCTTCACATAACAGTTTTCCATGTATTCACCAAGAAAACTGAAGCCCACAGACTGACCCAGTGTAAAAGATGGTCATGTGAAAACAGGAAAAGCAAAACAATCTAAAATTAGTATGTTTTGCATAAAGTTTAGGCCTGACTTACTGTTAAAGTCACTTATGTCCATACAACGCTGATTGTGTATTAATCTGTATTATGCTAATTGTGCTAAATTGTTAGCATGAAGGAACCTCCAGGGGATCAACATGGATGCCTGTCTGTTATTTATCATGTGAGATGTTGTTAAATAGATAAAGCTGACTCCCAAATACATGGTGTGCTTATTTTAAATACTCAAGAAGTTGAGGGTGTGTCAGTCAGCAGGCTTTGAAAAGAAAGATTCTGTATGTAGACTGATTGATTTAAGATACCTGTGTGGGAGGGGACAGAGTGTTAATGGTATTGCTCTATGTTGTACTAATAAGATGTACAGTGGGTACGGAAAGTATTCAGACCCCTTTAAAGTTTTCACTCTTTGTGTCATTGCAGCCATTTGCCAAAATCAAAAAAGTTCATTTTATTTCTCATTAATGTACACTCAGCACCCCATCTTGACAGAAAAAAACAGAAATGTAGAAATTTTTGCAAATTTATTAAAAAAGAAAAACTGAAATATCACATGGTCATAAGTATTCAGACCCTTTGCAGTGACACTCATATTTAACTCACATGCTGTCCATTTCTTCTGATCCTCCTTGAGATGGTTCTGCTCCTTCATTGGAGTCCAGCTGTGTTTAATTAAACTGATTGGACTTGATTAGGAAAGGCACACACCTGTCTATATAAGACCTTACAGCTCACAGTGCATGTCAGAGCAAATGAGACTCATGAGGTCGAAGGAACTGCCCAAGGAGCTCAGAGACAGAATTGTGGCAAGGCACAGATCTGGCCAAGGTTACAAAAGAATTTCTGCAGCACTCAAGGTTCCTAAGAGCACAGTGGCCTCCATAATCCTCAAATGGAAAAAGTTTGGGACGACCAGAACTCTTCCTAGACCTGGCCGTCCAGCCAAACTGAGCAGTCGTGGGAGAAGAGCCTTGGTGAGAGACGTAAAGAAGAACCCAAAGATCACTGTGGCTGAGCTCCAGAGATGCAGTAGGGAGATGGGAGAAAGTTCCACAAAGTCAACTATCACTGCAGCCCTCCACCAGTCGGGGCTTTATGGCAGAGTGGCCCGACGGAAGCCTCTCCTCAGTGCAAGACACATGAAAGCCCGCATAGAGTTTGCCAAAAAACACATGAAGGACTCCCAGACTATGAGAAATAAGATTCTCTGGTCTGATGAGACCAAGATTGAACTTTTTGGCGTTAATTCTAAGCGGTATGTGTGGAGAAAACCAGGCACTGCTCATCACCTGCCCAATACAATCCCTACAGTGAAACATGGTGGTGGGAGCATCATGTTGTGGGGGTGTTTTTCAGCTGCAGGGACAGGACGACTGGTTGCACTTCAAGGAAAGATGAATGTGGCCAAGTACAGAGATATCCTGGAAGAAAACCTCTTCCAGAGTGCTCAGGACCTCAGACTGGGCTGAAGGTTCACCTTTCAACAGGACAATGACCCTAAGCACACAGCTAAAATAACAAAGGAGTGGCTTTGGAACAACTCTGTGACCGTTCTTGACTAGCCCAGCCAGAGCCCTGACCACCAACGTTCACCATCCAACCTGACAGAACTGGAGAGGATCTGCAAGGAAGAATGGCAGAGGATCCCCAAATCCAGGTGTGAAAAACTTGTTGCATCATTCCCAAGAAGACTCATGGCTGTACTAGCTCAAAAGGGTGCTTCTACTCAATACTGAGCACAGGGTCTGAATACTTATGACCATGTGATATTTCAGTTTTTCCTTTTTAATAAATTTGCAAAAATTTCTACATTTCTGGTTTTTTCTGTCAAGATGGGGTGCTGATTGTACATTAATGAGAAATAAAATGAACTTTTTTGATTTTGGCAAATGGCTGCAATGACACAAAGAGTGAAAAATTTAAAGGGGTCTGAATACTTTCCGTACCCACTGAAGGTAGCATTGCGGTTGCCACACAAGCACACAAGCACACAAGCGCACACACACACACGCTGAGGTATTATCCAAACATACTGAGGCTGGCCCAGCAGTTGACCACGTAGCGCTGGCTGGCATTAGCACAGCTCTTATCTACTTTATGACTTCCACTCTGGCTTGTTTATTTGAGTACTTTGACTTTCGCTGTAAAGTTGCCTCTGACCTGAAGTAATACTGCGCAGTGTCAAAGGTCAAATCTGGAATTTATTTCAACACGTAAATTTCAGCTAAACACGTTTATACTGCAGCCACTTCAGGTAGTAAACAGAGTGTGCAGCCTCTTTAACTCTTTTGTGATGTATTTGGAACTTTTATTTTGAATCCGGCAGCACTTTCCAGCAGACAGAGCTTTAGTCAAACATTTGTTTGAGCTTCCTGGGGGCTCACTCGACTAACGCTGGTATCATGTAACATGTTAAAATCCTGGCCAGGACCTTTGTAGCTTGTGATTGCCCTCTTTCTAACCAACACTTCCTGTGTCTCTACCCAGTAAAAACTATCCAGCAGAGGCAAAACAATAATTCTAAAATACCTCTGAGAGCCTGAAATGAATGGTATAGTTTAACCACTGTGCCCATACACTGGTATCCTACACTAATGTGGCATAAAACCAGGGTCAATGCGTATTTTAAATTTAGTACGACTAAAAATTAACATCCTTTTCTTATTTGCGGCTGTAGAGACTTCAGAAAGTCAACAGGTCTATATAAATCTCAAGAAACATCTTCTTCCAAATGTTCCTTCGTCTCTCTTGGGTCTTTGATGCATTATGTAGCCAAAAGTATGTGGACAGATGGACATTTTAACCATATGTTACTGTTGAACATGTAATTTCAAAACCATGTGCATTAATTTGCTGCTATATCTGCCTCCACTCCTGGTTGCAGGCTCCGGTTTTAACCAGAATTTACAGAATTGGAAACAAGAAAGTATTGGACTCCAAATCTTAACTTGACTCTACATAACAGATGGCTTCAACCTGTGACAGGAGTACCTGTAATGTTGCTGAAGTAGAAACAGAAACGTCACTGCACCGAACATCAGAGCTACAGCTAAAATGTCTAACTCTGAAAAGTAGAAAATAATTTATTATTGTTTCTTGCCTCTGGATTTGTATGGATTCAGCAGTAAAACAAAATCTAACTACGTGGAGGAATCCAGCTTTTATTATTAAAGTGAGATACAGACACTGATCCATTGTTTCCAACCTTATGACACAATCCCAGCTCAGTGACGCTGATGCACATCTAAGCAAACTAAACTGAACTGGAAAAGGCAAAGTTAATGAGTTAGTGAACTTATGTTCACATTTTTATCACTTTATTATCATTATCAGGTGCTTTCTTTTCCCCTTCTGTATGCTGAGCCCATGCAGCACAGCTGGATTGGTGCCATGCAACTAAAGGTCCCTCTCTTTTGCCTAATAACTTTTCTTCTAATTTGTATCAAAATAAAAATCATAACATACTGAAATTTATAGCGACACTTCCCTGTGCTGATAATGGGTCTTAAGTCAAAGACCGATATTGGGGTAGACATGAAAGCTTGGAGTGTTGATTCTGTGCTGGAGCTAATGGGATTACTAGCTCCTGTTCTTTTACTGATACAATTAAAACATGGAGGCAATTCACACACATTCAGTCACTAAAGCAACTAAAATAAATGCACCTCCTAAAGAGACCTTAATGCTCTGTTTGCAGAAAGGACAATTAACCAGCAATAAATGATGAGGGCCACACAAACCTGCTCTAATGTGATTTATGTGGTTGCTTTAGGTCTGGATACTGTAGGAGACTAAAATCATCTAATTTGATTACAAAAATATTAATACAGTAATGACTGTAGGAACAACTTTATCAAGCTTTGAGGCAGTGGAGAGGAGAAAGAGACAGAGGGTCGTGGATCTTATTTGCCAGCTCTTTGGAGGGATGGGGTGTTATTTTTTTGTGTGTGTGAGGGTGGAAGGGGGGATGACAGAAGCGTACCCCTCCTCTCCCTCTCTCGCTCCCTTTACTCCCCTCCTTCTGCCCTCTCCTCCGCCTCCTCCTGCTTTACTGGCCGCTCAGAGACCATTGTTGTTGTGGCTGCCGTCCGGAGAGCAGCAGTGTGTTATAGGTGGGCTGATGTGTGTGAAGGACGCAGTCGCTCAATCTTCAGTCTCTCTGCTGTAGAAAGGACAGGGAGACACAAGGCTGAGCTCCACATTTGAGCAGCAGAGCTCAGAGATTACCGGGCTAAACTCATCGAGGAGAGAACTTTCAGTAGCGCTGCGTAAAGACGCACGTAAAGACTTTTAGCAAAAGACTGTGCTCAGTTCAGTTCACCCCAGAAGGGACTCTGAAATACGGGGCACGTTTTATCACTCGTCTCATTTCACCCATTTTCTCGCCACATCGGATATTTTGAAAAACACTTTTAGAGCAAGAAAGGACAATTTGTATACATGTGCAAATCCATTTTCTCGCTCCCCGTTTGGTTTTCTTTTCCTTCATGGATTTAGCGCTCTGAGTGGCCGCCTGAAGTGGACTTTGCCCCGGGGACCAAAGCTCCTTTCTCGGGTCACCAGGAGAACCTGACAGCTGTCGTTTATTTTTCAGGGGGACTGTTTCTTTAATGGATTTATAAACTCAACTCCGTTTTCAATAGGATACAAAACAACCGAGGCCCCACTCACAGACTGTTTTGGGAAAAGGTACAGCGGAAATATAAGAGCTCCAAATGAGGATTTCAATATTGCCTCGTATCGACCGGGACAAGGAGTGATCGCGGAGGGGACAGGCCGGGAGGAAAGGTGGGTGAAAACAGACTGAGACAGCTGGAGATTCTTGGAGAATTGTTTCATTCATTTTCAGTGTGCACGGCGGAGTGTGGGTCAGATTACAGCAAAAAGCAACTTAACGCAGCCTCATATTCACTTATTTAAAGCCTCAAATTGTGCTGTTAGGGTGGTCTGTCCCTCTGTTTTATTTGTTTGCAGCGATTATACAGAACACAGAGTACATTTGTTCAAATGAGGCAGGAGAAGCTCTATTTTTCCACGTCTTTACCTACTCATTTGCATTGTAAACTAGTGAACTGAACCGCGTTTTGTAATTGCAAACAGGGATTTCAGGACGGAGAGGGAAGCTTTAATATAAGATGATCTTTAACTCCAGGTCATTTATTAGACAGTGAAGCTTCCACACGGACTGTCAAGTCCTGCTCAGAGCAGTGTGTAAAACCACAGGCTCCATTCAACAATATAAAACAGTGACTCGGTTATTTTACATTTCATGCGTGAATCTAGATCTAAGACTTCTGTTTTTTTTTATTAGTCTGCCTGTTTTTACTGCTCTAAGAAATGTCAGATACTGAACCGATCGATCTGATTGATTGATTAACGGCTTGACACAGACGAGTGGACGTTGAAACCCTGCAAGTCACTATAACTTCATAACATGAATTTTAACAGGATCACATTGTTTTTTGGCAGCTCTTAGATTCATTATCCAGGACTGTCTGAGATTAATAGCACATTCGGGGCCCTGGTTTATTGGATGTGACTTATATATATATATATATATATATATATATAGTGCGTCAAAAATAATAATAAAAAAAAAACTTCTCTTCGTTTTTTTTTTATGGCTGAAAAGTAGAATACGGTAGAAGTGTTTTGGCTCAAGCTGAACCCAGCAGAGAGCAGGCAGACAGGCAACGTGCCAGCGGAATTAGCAGCAGCAGGAGAAAAAAGTTTTCCAGTCCTTAATTGAGAAAGAATACGTTTCATTCAGCGAACTTGTTCTTTAAACGGTGTGTGTGTGTGTTTGTGTGTGTGTGTGTGTGTGTGTGGGCGCGGACTGTATGCATGGAGCGCACGCACCAGGGTCTGGCGCCTGTGCGCTGTTATCCCGACTCGCAGCAAAAAAGTCACTGTATTATTCCTATAGTGTCCTTACAGAGTTTATAGTCAGTCTGTACAATGAGTTTCTGTACAGTGCGTTATACATTGGAATCAAAGTTCAACATGCTCTTAAAGTTTAGGTAATCTGTGCGCATTAGTGGCGCAATTGGAGATTATATAGTTCTTTTGCCCTGAGAAGTTATGGGACTTTTTTTTAAGATTAAAACGATTATTGGTTGATTAATTGTAAACTTTCAAAGGAAAATGTCACAAATAAACCCTGTGTCCTAGGTCAACTTCATAATTTACTGAGTTTCTTTTCATATTGTGATATGAAGCTGAAAATCTTTCGGTTTCGAGACATCTGTAGACAGCACTTAGGAACTGGTGCAGGGCATTTTTCACTACTTTCTTATATTTTATAGGCCAAAGAATGAATCTTTAAAACAGCAGGTGAAGTGACTTATAACTTGAACCAAATCAGAGTAAGCATCAGAGTAAGGAGATCATTTTCTGTATTTTAGCCTTATTTACTGTGGCTTTCCACCTCCTTCAGATTTTGTAGATCCAGGCAAGTAAAATAAAATCCCATTATCCTGGGGCAGACTGAGCACCATCCATTGACAAACAACAGGCGGGAACAACCCTGCTCCTCATTCATGGTGCAGGAGAGCCTGGACAATGTAAGGCAGATGAGCGGGACAGTTAGAGGGACATCTGGTTAAGAATACAGCTGCTCACAGTCAAAACAGACTCTTTTTAACTATCTGGCCGAACAATTGTTTGTGTTTTTGCCACCTGGTTTGACACTCAACAGAAAGGCTTGTGTTTTAGCTGCTTTCCACACACACGTCCTTAAAACATGATGTTTCTAATCCACAGATAACCGTCTGCCATGTGTTTCTTTGCCCCTACAGGATCCAGATTTAGAGGTTTTGCGTGTTTCTGAACCTGCCAATGCCAGGAACTAGAGTGTGAGGCCCACGTCAGGCTTCCAACGTTTATTTCTACATTTTACTCACAAGACACACATCTAGAAGATGGTGAGGGTCTGCACAGTCTGGATTCTCCTGCTGTGGTTAACGGACAGAGTCTCGGCCAGGGCTGTTCACGAAGGAAGACCTAAAGGTAAGATCTTTTTTCTACGGATATGATTTCAGTGAAGAACACTTAACATTTTCTCGGTGTCATTAAATGTCATTATACCTTAGGTTTGGAAGTTTGTGTTTCATGAAAGGTAGGTTGTGGAGGGTTGCTGCTTTAAGTCCAGAAACAGTTTGTGATTGCATCATTTCTTCCTTCGTCAATATCTGTTTAAGTTCTTGGCAGCCGTGGCTCCACAGGAAGTCAAGGTGACAAGAAAAATGACAAAAAGGCTGTAGCCATGTCCTGGAAATGTTGAAGGAGGGGAAAAAAAAGCTCTCAATGTGTTTGCGGCCATAAACAGTGCTACCTGATCTGTCCGAGGCCCTGGGGGTCGGAAGTGTAAATCTGTCTGGCTGCGTGCCAGCTGTACAGGGTGACAAGGGAGGGGTTGCAATGGCTTTTTCATTGATGCTTTACAAATAGACGCCAGTGCAGCAAGTCAGGGGTTGTGAACTAAAATCATAAATGTCCATCAGTGGTTACAGGGGTTTTTGTAAGCATCCGAGTACAGTGATGAAAGACAAAGTGGACTGTTGTCCCAGAGGCGTCAGTCACAGAAGTTGCCCCTTTTCCTTCTCAGTGGCCCCACTTCGTACCCCATGGCCAAGCGGGGCCAGTCGGGGCTTGTTGTTCAGATGACAATGTGCAGCAGGGGCCTCAGAAAGACCACTTAGGTTTACTTACAAGACAGATGAGTAAAGAGTCAAACCAGGATTGATCTGAAAGATAAGTGGATCATGAAACATGTGGGTTGGACCCAGAGAGACACCATCTCTAAAGAATTAACTCAAATTACCAAAGCCTGGTCAATTTCCAGCTTTACAGTTTCCAGGTTCATTCCCCACAAACAAGCTTCCTTGTAAATACTTTGCAGATCCCAGCAGAGCAAGTCACATATCATTATCTGTAAGTTAGTAAGCTGAACTTAAAAAAAAAGCTGTTTTTCAATTTTGCACAAATTATTAATGATTGAGGTTTGCCTGGCCTGGTCTGATTCTATAAGTTCACTGCAGGATGTCACTTTGTAGATAAGAGAAAGGCCTTGAAGAGAAACAGAGTAGAGTGTCCTATTTTTTGTTTAATTTTGAAAGCTTCAAGTTCAGAGCTGCTGTACAGACTTTATATGATTATGTTCTTCATCCATGGTGTAGGCTAAAATCAGAATAACCTCACACCCAGCTGCTGTTCCTCCAATATTCAAATTTGACTTTAGTGTTTGATCATTTCAAACATATAGTAAAATGATCTAACCAGTCACAATACAGGACTGTCTCTTTTGTCACCTAAAAGCAACATATGTTTGTAACATATATGAAGCATCTTTGTTTAGTGTATAAAGACATAATGAATCTTTGCCCTTAAATTAAGGAACCGATCTGATTGGATTGGTTTCAGTAACTCGTAAATGAAGGGAGCCAGTCAGAAACAAGAGTGGGTGAAAGCTTGTGCATAGCTTTCTGGTAATAAAATTGGTATGAAGAGGTCGCTGCTGCTATAAATTCTTGGTTTTCACAGCGGGCACTGCTGCCAACGCAGCCGGCTGACTGACTGGTTGGCTTGCACCAGCTGAGCGGTTTGTTTGTGTTGTGTTGTGTTTTGTTTGCCCCCTCGCCTCTGGGTGACAATTCACACTCTGTCGCAAGTTCAACTCCAGGGCATCGTCCCTGTCTCTGCAAGTTCATTAGCATAGCTGCAAGTGTGTGTGTGTGCCATCTTTGATTTACTGCTGACTACTAGTTTTGCTCTATTAGAGGAAAATGTGCATCTTTCTGAGATCACAAATTAATATTTTGAACTCAGTTTGTGATTTCTCAAGCTAAACAGATTAAATGATGAGCAATTAAAAGCGGCCATCAAAATCTTTCTACTTGTTTTCCTTTTGGGTGTTTTGACCAATCACTGTTTCTGATTGTCCACCAACGAGGTTACAGTGTAACAGTGCATTTGGTCCTGAAAGCATTACCACTCCATATACACTGGGCGATTAGGAAAAATGGCAGCGCTTCACTCCGACAAGGGAACAGATTGCCTTTTCACTAAGTACTCACAGGAAGCAATCAGACAGAAAATTGCCCTGGAAAATTGCTTGTTCTGACTGACTGAGCAGTAAGCGAGGTTCCCGGCCAGGGCGCACATATGCTGCAACAAGTGGGTGAGCACATAAATGGAGGAGTGACCCACTGAATGGATGGCACTGTGGCTGATGGTGACACGATAGTAGCCAGTTTATCAGGGCACTCTATCACCAGTTCCTGGGAGCATTAAATGACAGCAGTTGTTTAGGAACATGGTGTTCTATTGCTGGATCTTTTAGAGGTAAACTGAAACTGCCAGGAAGTGTTTTAAGAATTTTTATCTTGTTCACATGGGGCACATTTACACCATGGAAGTTTATAACAGTTTATTAAGACTTATTTGTGCTAAGACGGGAATAGCTGAACCATGACACCCTGAAACCTGGTTCTTTTAAAATTCAAGAATTATGTACAGGCAGCAAACAGATTCAAGGATGCAGTTACTCATCCAGTTATGAAAATGCAACTCAAAATAAAAAAGGTGAAAAATTATGACCGATTTTATATCTTTCCTGTTTTCTTGCCTCTTTATCGTCACCCTTCTTTTTTATTCTACAGATCTAAGGGTCTCCAGGCCTCTGATCGTGCCAGGTTACCCAGAAAATGCCACAGGGGTAGTGGGTGGCCAGGCAAAGCTGGTGTGTAAAATCCACAGGCCAGCATCCACCAAGGTACAATGGCTGAAGACGCAGGTCAGCACACCAGGACAAAGCCAAGAAGGACAGCCTCGCGTCAGACCTCTAACAGTAAGAACCATACATATAAAAACCCCTCGCTGCAATTAGTTTTTTCATGTTCTCCTCAAATTGTTTTGCTCTCTCGATCCTAAAAAGATATTGAAATTGTCTCTCCTCTGTTCAGCCTTTGCAGAGCAACGTCTCCAAGCTGAACACCCTGATTCTGTCCAACATCACCCTGCAGGATGCAGGAGAGTACATCTGCATGGCCGAGAGCACACACGCAGGACGGACAGTACAGGCCATGCAATCAGCGTGGCTGGACGTTGTGCCTGGTGAGACATGTACTGCCAACAACTGGGCATATTCTAATAGTATTTATCCCACTACAATTTGACATTATCAACATTTGACTATTCATTCATAACATAGCATCACAATCTTTTCCAACCTCAACCTTTCCCTCCCACAGGGACCATCACTTCCCAAACTGTAGACCTGACTGCAGGTGAAATCCCCAGAGGTAACTCCATTGTTATGCTGGAAAACGTTGCATTCAAATGTGTCAACACCCGATGATTTTTTTTGTTAAGATAATGCTGCTGCCTCATGTTTGTGTTATTTTAATTCAATATAAAAATATGTCTGTAAAACCATGAAAGTGAAGGTAAGACTGTTGAAGGTGACATTACAGTCATCTTGTGGTGTCCTCCTCTTTGGGCTGGAAAGAACTTCTCTCTTCCCTTCGCTCACTTAGATCTCCAGTGAACCTTTGCAGCCCCTGAGATTTACTCTCCCTCCACTGTCACGCTGCAACATGTTCATTAGCTTCAGTCTCTTCTGTTCACTTTCTTTTTTTTTTTTTTTTTTTTTTTTTTAGAGTGAGTGTTAGCTAGATCGCTCTCAGTCCCACAAAAAAAACCCCAGAGGAACAAAAAGATGAAGAGGAGGGGGTGTTTGCAGGAGGGGTGGGTGGGTTGGGCCTCCTGGTCTCCATTGTCTCCTGGTCTCCATTCATTGTGTTTCTGGGGATGGAAGGTAATGGCATTGAGGAGTTGAAGGTCATAGTTGAGGAGATAGCCACTTGCTTTATAGAGGCAATGAAGAAATATGCTGACTGGTCTGTTGTGTGGTGATGCGTGTAAAATAAAAAGTAGAGCAAGTGATTAAAAAAAAAAAGGTCAAGCAAGAGAAGATGAGGTGCACATCCGGAACAGCAAAATAAAAGTGTGTTTATGGTTCAACAGATGTTCTTGTGGACCTGAGTGAGGACACTTCAGAGCATCTTCTGTTAGAGCCGGGCAACGTGCTGAAACTGCGCTGCGACATGAGCACTCGACCCGGTATGGCAGTTAACTGGTACAAGGAGGGGGTCCGGGTGCTGCCCACACCCCGCATCCAGATCCGCAGTGCCATCATGGAGATCACAGATGTAACGTATGAAGATTCGGGCGTCTATGTTTGTGTTCTCCGGGGAACCAAAGAGCCTGTGAGAAACTTCACCATCACAGTAGCAGGTAAGAACACTAGCACTCTTTTGATTGTGTTGGTTGGTTTGTGTTTTACAAAGCAAATCTGTGGTAATATGATTGTCACTACAGGAAAAATGATAATGTTTCAGAAAAACTGAAGTATTTTTTTCACATACACCTACAAAATATCAGGAGCAGATATGGAAGAAAATGTTTTTATATCGTCTTTATTTGTCACATTTCTAGACTCACTGGGGTCGGGAGATGATGACGAGGATAATGGCTTGGAGGACTCATCGGCTGAGATTGAAAATGATCAAGTTTACTTCTCCAGAGGTTTGTTGGTTGCTTGTCCGCTGCAATCCTTGAGGATTTAATAGGACTTGACCTCCAGGCTTAGGCAGAGCATTCTCACTGCTAACTGCTTTTGGTTGAACTTTGTCCATTCAGGTCCCTATTGGACCCACACCCAGCGCATGGAGAAGAGCTTGTATGCTGTTCCTGCAGGCAACACGGTGAAGTTTCGCTGCCCAGCCATGGGCAGTCCCATGCCAAGCATCCGCTGGCTCAAAAATGGCCGTGAATTTAGAGGAGAACATCGCATTGGAGGCATTAAGGTGAGAATGGCCGCAGGGCGTCATGCTGAATTGTAGTTATGTTTATTTGGATGATCTGACAGTTCTTCAGTATTGTCAGTTTTTTGTCAAAAGAGAGACTTGCTACTTTGGGTTATCCTGACAATAACGTAAGCAGTTGAGAGGAAATTAAGAAATATCTGAGCTTTCCCTGTGTCGTTCCAAGCTGATGTGGTTTCATGTTTTCTGGCTAGCTGAGACACCAGCACTGGAGCCTGGTGATGGAGAGTGTTGTTCCTTCAGACAGAGGAAACTATACCTGTGTGGTGGAGAACAAACACGGTTCCATCTCTCACAGCTACGTCCTTGATGTTCTGGGTAAGACATGACGAGGATGATGCATAATCCATCAAAATCTGGGCCTCATAAAAGAGTGTGCTACTGGGCTTTGTGATGATATTTATGTCAGAAAGAAAAACAGTCAATGGTCAGCACATATCAAAAATACACAAGGTCTTCAAATAAAAGGTTCCATTGTGATGGGTGGGATGAATAGAGGGGTAAGCAGAAGGTGATGAACGCTTGGTGTCAAACTTGGTAAACAGGATGTGGATGGTCAGGAGTCTATACCACTTTTCTACTTCAGTGGTGACAGGAGATTGTTCAGTTGTTCACTGCGCGTCCAATGCAGGGTCAGTTTCTGTCCTCATTGACAGGAAAAGAATAACGAGGCAACTAACGAGATCAGAGAGCGAGAGTACCCACAGATCAAAGAGTTCCTGGCAACAAGCTGACAAAGAGCCACACTAATGAAACCAATCTTAAATGAAAATTCTTGCACTTTTGCCAGCAGCACACACATTACTCTCAGACATTGTATACAAAAGATTCAAGTTTGTTGGCCATTAAATTGCTACACATCTGGATGTTTGTGCCAGTTTAGTATGATTTTCCTCCATATTTGTCCTGCCTATTCAGACTGGTATGAGGGTTACTTATGAGACTGCATGAGAATTAAACCACATTAGGCAGATCAAGTAAATCTTTCTCTATGGCCCCAGAACTTTTTTGAACTGCAGCCTTTGGAAAAGAGAATCTCTGGTTTCATTTTCAGACTTAATATTTGCTCATCACGTCTGATTTCTTCTCCATACAGAGCGCTCCCCCCACAGGCCCATCCTGCAGGCAGGTCTGCCAGCCAACACTACAGCAGTAGTGGGCAGTGATGTCCAGTTCCACTGTAAGGTGTACAGTGATGCCCAGCCTCACATTCAGTGGCTGAAACACATTGAAAGAAATGGCAGCCGCTATGGTCCTGATGGGACACCCTATGTTCAGGTCCTCAAGGTTGGTGACTTAAAATAGTGACATGCATGAAATATCTTGTCTGACTAACCATGTCCTAAAATGTGTTACTATACAACTTTTACTCTGCAATACTCAAAGTTAGTGTTCCACAATGACACAAACTTTTTTTTTGCACCTTTTGTACATTTCCTTTCTCTTCACGCAGTAATGACTATTGTTTACTAATTTTATATATCACTGTCTTTATCTGTGTTGTGCAGACTGGCAGCCTCAACATGTCAGAGGTGGAGGTACTCTACCTGTCTAAAGTTACCATGGAGGATGCAGGAGAGTACACCTGTCTTGCTGGAAATTCCATCGGCTTCGCCCACCAGTCTGCTTGGCTCACTGTCCTCTCAGGTAAACGATGGAGGCCACTGAAGGCTAGATGACATAGTGCTGAAAAGATTTTACTAAATTGAAAGCTTTTTAGTTTTTCCCAAAAAGTTCATGCATTGTCTTTGCCTACATGTCAGTGTCAAGTAACAAAGTTGTGATGCATTACTGCACCAAACTGCATTTAGTAATTGACGTCTTGGTATTGACAAAACTTTAAACAGTATCTGGACATTTGTCCTGAGGGACGAATTTTTTTGTAAAAGTTTTCCCCTTTTATCTATAGAAGAGGAAGCAGCAGAAGCTATGGAAACTATGGAAACCAAGTATACTGACATCATCATCTATGCCTGTGGTTTCCTGGCTCTGATCATGGCCATCGTCATCGTGGTGTTGTGTCGAATGCAGGTCCATCCCAGAAGGGAGCCATTTGATGCTCTTCCTGTCCAGAAGCTCTCCAAGTTCCCTCTTCGCAGACAGGTACAGGACACTTTGTCTCATGGAACATTAAAATCTGTCCACAGATGCTTTGGCTAGTAACCAAGTCTCAACTGACGCTGGGTGATGCTTGAAAGTTCCCGCAAAGTATCATCCGATCATGCCTGAAGTCAAAAGTGTTGACAGCTGTCCAGAATGGCAACACTTGAAATCTTCCTGTATGTTCCCAGTTGCTAAATAAATTCCTCTTTTCTGCATCTCTTCCTTCAGTACTCGGTGGAGTCCAACTCGTCAGGGAAGTCTAGTGCATCTCTGATGAGGGTGGCTCGCCTTTCATCCAGCTGCTCTCCCATGCTGGCTGGAGTCATGGAGTTTGAGTTGCCCCATGACCCAGAGTGGGAGTTCCCCAGAGACAAGTAAGTTACAATACAGAATCCCTTGGGGAGTTGTTTGCAATGATGTAATTGATATTTTTGGAAAGATACTACATTCACGCTTACGTTTGAATTTATTATGACAGAGATCTTTTGTCAATCTTTGAGTTTACGTAAAAGCTGCACCCCTCACAAGGAGACGTTTAGTTTGGCTGCTGGGATCTAGACTCATTTAAACACTGTAGCTCTCGCATCATCTGGAGACCTAAAAAGAAACAAGCCCGCAGTTCGTTTTTGACTCTGCCCAACCTATGCTTTGAGAAGCCAGAACCCCAAATTATGGATTAGCATGGTTTTCATTTGGACATGCTTATTTTCATTAACTCACTCTCTTTCTCTTGCACTAGTTTAACATTGGGCAAACCTCTAGGAGAAGGCTGCTTTGGTCAGGTGGTCAGAGCTGAGGCCTATGGTATCAACAAGGACTGTCCCGACCAGGCTACCACTGTGGCAGTTAAGATGCTGAAAGGTAGGAAAGGAATGATATAGAGACAGAAATAACTCAAGAAATTAACTAAGGTTGGTTGTCTGACTAGGTAAAGCATTTTTGGCTAAATGAAAAGCACTTTTCCCCTCAGATGATGCCACAGACAAAGATCTAGCAGATCTCATCTCAGAGATGGAGCTGATGAAGGTGATGGACAAACACAAAAACATCATCAACCTGCTGGGAGTCTGCACACAGGATGGTGAGTTTCTGACATATGACTAAGGCATTTGTTGTTTTATTTCTGTTTATTATACTCTTATTTGCTTTGAGAATTTATACAAACAGTCTGGAACTGCCTAGACTATCTGCCATCTTGTGATCAGCCAAACTGGAGTATTGGCTCTTGAGCCAATGTTTATAATACTGACTGTACTGACAACAACATCCACCTTGTTAACACAAGCTGTGACACAGACCACTATTTTGGAGAGAACACAATGCCTTTGCTTTACTCTATTCACAAGCCACCTTGTTATTGTAATAACAATAAACCAACCTAATTTAGTAAATGTTCTAGCCATGGTGGCCCCAACCTCCAGGCTAAAACAACAAAAGAAACAGTCCATAATCTTCATACTGTTGTGTCCCCCACCCAGGCCCTCTGTATGTGCTGGTAGAGTATGCCTCCAAAGGCAGTCTGAGGGAATACCTCCGGGCCAGGCGACCTCCAGGCATGGACTACACCTTTGATGTTACCAAGGTGCCTGAGGAGCAGCTCACCTTCAAAGACCTACTGTCCTGTGCCTACCAGGTGGCCAGAGGGATGGAGTATCTGGCCTCTAAAAGGGTATGTTTACATTAAAGAAAGGGAAGAACTTGTAAGGCTGAATCTCCAGTGGGAGTAACGCTTCTTTATAAAGGTTTCATGAATGCAGGAGGTGACAAGGTTGAATGTAAAACCAAACAAGATCCTATTCCTGTTACCTTTTCTGTGTCTCTTTCTTTCTACGCTTCCCATTCCCACCCCCACTTTTCATTTCTTTTCATTTTCCCACCATGCACTCTGTTTGTGTGCTTATCAACATGTCTCTTTGTCTGCCAGCCGGTGTCTGAGACAGACATTCCTGAACAGAAAGCTGCTGCAGCTTCAGTCCTGTTTACTCTTCTCCAACCAGCCGCCTGTCCCTCTGCACAGCTTTGTCCTTTTAGCGCTGCCATAAATCTGTTAGCAAACAGGCAGCAGATCCGTCGTCTGGGTGTAGGCATCGGGTTTCTGGCTCTACGGCCTCCTAAGAATGCAGGAGCCTGAAGCTAACCCTCCATTATGGGGAGACCCACAAACCAAAGCTGGTTCATTTTGCATGTCCCCACAAATCCCACGTCTATTTCGAATGAAAACCAAAATAAACTTAATGACATCCATTCACTGTGGGCAAACAGTGCCTTTCTTTTTTCCTCCCAAACAGTAGTTTTTTTCTTCAAACCCCCAGGTTACTATATAAAGACATTTTAATTTTGTTGCATTCAGTAAAATGAAGCACTGTGTGTTGACTTTAGAGTCCTTGGTCTTTTCATTTTTGGGCAAAATCTGCAAGTGAATCATTTCTCCCTTCCCTGCCTCTGTGTTCTTGCATGATCTTTCCAAGCCACAACCTGGAATGGACAAGAGCATGGCCTGTTAGAAGTCTAAATTCAAAAGAACATTTCATGTATATAAAACAAAAAAAAATTTTTTTAAAAAGGTACAGATGCGACAAAAAACAACGTATTCAGCCCATTAACCAGGGCCATTTAAATCTTATGTTAATCTTCTAATCTGGCAACCCAGCAGTTGGCCTAAAGCTCATTTTAGGGTTTTGTCAGTCTTCAATTCTGTCTCTCCTCTCTCAACAGTGCATCCACAGAGATTTGGCAGCCAGAAATGTTCTGGTAACAGAGGACAATGTGATGAAGATCGCTGACTTTGGCCTGGCAAGAGGAGTTCACCAGATCGACTACTACAAGAAAACCACTAATGTGAGTGACATTTTCAGGAAGCACTTTTTGCTCCTGAAACTCCCAAGTAGAGAACTGGAGAGATGGAGTGTAGCTAAATTACTGCCCTCCTTTTATTTTTCCACAGCTGAGGAAGTCTAAATGACTTCCTACAAGAATACTAAAATATCCTACTAAAGTAGCATTACAGTAGTAGATGTTAATCAAGAAGATGATCAAATGTTGAAACCATACTCTTGGTCTGTAGCTGACCCTGAGGTCTGACCCTCATATGGCCCCTAAGGGATCAATAAGGTGTCAGGTTAACACCACCAAGATATTTGGATTGTTAAAAGGGCAAAGTAGAAACTGGTTGATTGCAAAAAAGAACTGCCTCATGAGCCCTGCTTGTAAATATGTCTGCTCCTCAGCCAGGTCCCCCTGCCTGTCTCCTTCCACAGCTTTAATACTCGTCAAGACAGATGTCTGATGTTTCTTCTGACTGGCAGCGGGCTTAATGGGACCTAATTGGAAACTAGGGAGACGAGGCGGGAGGAGGGAGAAAATTATGAGGGCATGGAAAAAGCATTTACAGTGAGACAAAAAGAAAAATGGGGTTCTATCATTTCCGTGTCCACTTTGCAGGGACGACTGCCGGTGAAGTGGATGGCACCCGAAGCTTTGTTTGACAGAGTCTACACGCACCAGAGTGATGTGTAAGTTCAACTTCTCATACTCAGCATCTCGGCAGTAGAAAACCTGAAGTGTTTTATAGCAAAGACAATATGCAGTACAAGAATTAATGTGCAAAGATTGCCCCAAATCACACCACTAACAAAAACCTCTATCACCAAAATAAGTATTCTGTTGTATCATATCTTGATTTGCTCTCTGTTAGGCTCCATACATCCTTTTATACCACAGTCAACACAAGTAAATACGTCCTGATCATTAATTCTCTGTCTCTCCAATTCGTGCCTGTGATCAGGTGGTCGTTTGGTGTACTAATGTGGGAGATCTTCACACTGGGTGGCTCACCCTACCCTGGTATCCCTGTTGAGGAGCTATTCAAGTTATTGAAGGAAGGACACAGAATGGACAAACCCTCCAACTGCACACATGAACTGTAAGCACTAGATCATGCATTTCATTTGCGTGTGTACACTATAGTCCTCCATGCTAGTTCGGGTAGTATACCTCAGGTCACCACTAGAATCACAGGGAATATGCTTTCAACTTAAAAATTTCACGGGCCCCCTCATGTAGGTGTCGTGGCCATGTTTACCTAAGGGGGGTAGTTGTCACCAAGTTACATGTACGTCTCATGTTGTGTTTTGTTCTCTGTAGCTACATGATGATGCGTGAGTGCTGGCATGCTGTTCCCACTCAGAGACCAACCTTCAAACAGCTGGTGGAGGAGTTGGACAGAATGCTGTTGTCCATCTCTGACGAGGTGGGCTTCAAACACACACACACACACACACACAATCATGCACATATGCTAACATATACACTGACAAAGACGTACACACACATTCTGTTCTAAAATCTGCTGTCCAGATGTCTTGAGCACACACAAGTGAATGAGTAGAAAGTAGGCTCCTGGGCTTATAAACTCCAAGCAGCAAAATAAAATCAAGCTGCACTGCCCAAAAGGCTGAAATTTCAGATCCTTTTTCACCAAATACAGTGAACAATTCATGCGATTCCTTTGTGGTTTTTACTTTCACTTAATCACAGAAATACAAAGCCTTATATACAAATCAAATAATTTTTAACCAATCCAAAATCGTTCTGCTGACATGGTGGTCTGAAACTGCAATGGCACTGATTTTGCACATATGCATCTCTTTTGGTTTGGACAACATTAAATGAACACCATGTTCAATGGCGGTCTGAGAACATGTCAAATACAATTTCCACTACTGTTCCACTGCCACTGCCAATTTTACAAACATTTAAATGTGGATTAGTTTGTTTTTCTCTTGTTGTAATCAGCTTCTGCAGATACACCAGCATTTCTCTAACTTCTTAACCCCCTCTCTTCTCTCAGTACTTGGACCTGTCGACCCCCTTCGAGCAATACTCCCCATCATGTGAAGACACTTCTAGCTCCTGCTCCTCTGACAATGACTCGGTTTTTACCCACGATGCTTTGTCCACTGACCCCTGCCTCCTGGGCTACCAGGACGTGCGCTCCCGGATAGACATGAAGACGCCGCTTCGATAGGAACCAAAACATAAAACGCACGTGAACACAACAGTTTAGTTTGGCAAATTTGGTTAAGCGACACATCCACTGGTGGCCATATTGGAGGTCCAATGCAACATTTCCAATGTTAAGTTGACAGTGGACCTCCATCATGGCACCACTTAAAGCCCTTAGTGAGAGGTTCTTGTACACACAGACACACACACACACACGCACGCACGCACACACGCACGCACACACACACACACACACACACACACACACACACACGCGCACACACACGCACAGAAATACATACAAAGACACACAGGTGTGCATATGGAGCAATGAGGCCAGTGGGCTTTGTTACATGGAGATTTGTAGGAAAATGTTTCATTGTGGGCAGAAGAATGAGCAGAAGAAAGGAGGACAAAAAAAAACCAAAACATGGTACTTTGAACGATCAGTTCTGGCACTGTGCCCAAGAACAGATGTGATGTTGGAAAACTGCGGCACTAAAAACAAAAGAAGAGACCCTGGTACTCAAAACAACTCAAAATGCTTTCTGGGATCACTGTCCTTCAGCGAGGCAACAAACAATGATCTCTTCACACAAACCCAATACCAGGGATTGAAACCTTGGTGATAAAGACAGTTAAAAAAAAAAAAAAAGATTTATTTTGCTATAATAAAAAAGAAGAAATTGATTGTTAAATATAAATCACTCTATATAAGATTATTTTACTTTTGTCTTGCTTATTTAAAAACAAAATGATCTTAAATCTCAGGATCTCTCATGCTAAGAAGTTGTTGTAGTGGCAGCAAAGTGCCTGAATTTAGGATGTCCTGTGAATATATTAGAATATTAAAATATTGTATGTACATATCAACAACAGAAAGACGATTTCCTTTTATAAATTATTCTGAATGACACAAAAATGAAGGTTACTGGAGGCGAAAAGGAGAGAAGAATTTAGTCAAATGTTTCAAGTGCCAAACCTGTCACGCTGTTTTTATGTTCAGGTTTCATTCCAAAACACCACAATATTCACGAGTCACAAACTAACAGCAGATGCTGTTAAAAACTGGTTTGCATTAGCAGTTTTTGTAACCATATTTTGAGTTATGACGGATTACGGAACACAAATTGAAACTTTTTCAGCCACAACTCGAGCCTCAAATGTTTGTGGTACAAAAATATAGACTGTGCCTTTAAAGATGGCTTAAACTGTGGCAATTTTGGAATGAAACCATCCATTTATCATTTTCTAGTAAACTGCAGATACCTCCCGCCCAAGAAAATAATTTGTGGTTAAATACCAGAAATATCAAGTTATTGTTGCTGGTGTTGGATGAAAACCACAAATCTGGACGATTATTTGGACAGGAACAAAAAATATATCAATTTCTCAGAAGCTCTAATGTATTTCTCAAGTTTTAAAAGCCAAGTCCAAAGGTCATGAGACAGACTCATTTACACAGTAAAAACAACCACGTAAACTATGAGACAGCATCTTGTGGTCTTCCTCTAACAACAGCTTTACTCATTTGGTCTTTGCCTACATGGCTGCTTTGTCAGGGACAGTGTGTCCAGGGTAGGACAAGCCTTGAAAGCAGAATGGACGATTCAGCATGGGGACTCTGTGGGGAGCTGGCCCAAGCCCACTGTCACTGCTGACAAGGAGAGGAGGCAGGGAGGGGGACACTGAATGTGAAAGCCGGTGTGATTGATTTCAAATAGAGGAGAGGAGAGGGGAGGGGGGCTCCTTTGTCTGGCTGTAACCCTTCACCCAGCCCAATCTGCTGGTGAGGGGTCCTCAGGTCCGCAGCCTGGCTGGACAATGAAGGCTTTGCAGGCATAATGGGTGTAACTATGGACCAGAGGGAATTTTGGGGGGTAGTGGTGTGGGGATAGCTTGGGCTTGTGTGCAAATGAAGAGGCTCTTATTATGGTAATGTCTGGTCTTCTCTCTCTCTTTATCCATAGTCCCAATCTTTTAAATTACAAATCTTAATTACGATTCACTGGTCCACCACTGCCACCAGGACCAGATGCAGAAAATTCCCCTGTGGAGTAAAATGCAAACTAAGTGCCAATCTGCCTCCGCAATCTGACCACTGACAAAACAACAGACAGAAGCAAAATAACCATCAACAAATCACATTATGCTTATATGTGCATCACCAGCTAAATTGTACCATTACTCTCTGATGTTTGATAATTTGAAGAAAATTTGATGGTTTTATTCCAAAATGCTTGAAATTCATTGCAGAAAAACCCATCATCCATTTAATCAATGAAGAATTAATGTATGCATCCTCCTCATTTGTTTGCATTTTATGCTGCCAGTCTCAGCCTGGCGTGTCTGATGGACATCTCATTTTGGAGTCAAGCTCCTACATTTACATAAAGTGTCCAGATGCATTTGCATCTTCACATTCCAGTTATCTGCCCCAGGCCCAGATACAAACTGTAAACAACGTTCTTAAACATTTCCTCGAGAGAATTATTTTAGAAATATCTAATTTATTTGTTTATTGTTTTGTTTTTATATGAAATAAAGTATAATTTAAAATAAAGCAATCTCTGCATCCTTGTCTCTGTCTTTGCACAAAAAAAGGCAGTTCAGTCTGTCAGGGTAGAGAGAATAACCAGATTCAAAGTGGATGGAAATGTGTAAATTTTTTTTTTTTGTGCAGATTTTCTGTTGGCCTATTTGGTTAGAATTTGTGTTACATTTGGATGGAAACTTGACTACTGTCCTCATTTCACTGGCTCCCTAAGGATCTTAGAAACTAACATGGTAAGTAAAACGTCATTAGTTCTGCTAAAAATGACAAAATACATAATAAATAGAGATATAAAGGTAGAATTTCACCATCTGCAGGAAAATTTAGACAATTTGATCTTGTGGTGCAGCTCCAAAAAGAAAATATTGCTCCTAGTTTTGTTTGCTTCCAACTCTGACAATGTTAAAGTATGTAATTCAAAAAGAAATAAATGGAGATCCTACAGACAGTGAGAGAAGTGGTAGATAGAAAGAGGCAAATGTGAGAAAGATGAAAGACAGACAGGCTCAGAGAGGGAGAGACGGCGAGACGGAAGAATGAAGAGATGGAGTTTAAAGGTCAAGAGGAGGAAGGAGAGGGTAGCAGTGATCCCAGCCAGCCCCAGCTTTTGAAGTGTGTGTCTGTGCACATGATTCTGTGTCAGTGTGTGTTTTATCTCCTGTGTACATGGCGGGTGGTCTTATGCGAGTGCATTTATGTCTTATCTCATACGTACAATAAATCCTGATCACCCAGTGAGTCTCTGTCTCCCTCAATGCTTAAACTGATAATGGCCTTAGTCTGGAATCTGTTTCTGGAGCAGGTTGTGAATTTGTGCAGTTAATTGCAATTTCTTTCCTCTAGCGCAGGTACGTACAGCAGTATCACTTCTCTCAGCATGCGTCAGTCTGTCTCTGCTGATCACCAGGAGATTTGAACAAGGCGGAGTGACTTGTTTTTGTCATGACTGGAGAATATCGTAGCTTTCTAAATTTCACAACGTAGCTTTCTAAATTTCATAACGTTATGGAATAAGACTCGCCGACCATTATGTGATTTGTTCGCCTACAATGAACCTTCATAGCGTCAGAGAGCTTTCTGTTGGCCTGTCTCAGAGTCAGTAAATTCTTCCAGTATTGAGAACTCAAAGGGGAATATTTGGAATAACAGTAAACCATGAGCAGTACAGACACTCAAACAAAGACAGAGCTACATGTGATCTGTATACACACAGACCCCTTATCTCTATGGTACAGATCGAGATTGCCTAACTCCAATAGTAAAGAGTGTGTGTATGTGTGTCTGACGTGGCATCATAAATGGAAATAGTTCAGGTCATTTGATGTTTGGCCGTCATATCTGGTCCAAAAATAAGCTTCGCTTACATTTCAGTCTGATGTCGCCAGTCTTGTGCTTTGCTGATACAGTGACACCGTAGATCAAAACATGTTTGTGTCTTGGTTTTTGGATAGATTAAATAATAAAAAATAAAATATATCCTGTCAATAAGTCAGTGTGAGGTGGTAGTAGGTGGATTTTGCTATAGTTACTCAGACCAAGGTTATTTGTTCCCAATATTTATGCTAAGCCATGCTAATCTTTATCTTCTGGTACAAATATAAGATTGTGATTCTAATAAGTTTATCTTCAAGAAGTATTCCTTTAAAGCAATCCTTCCCAATTGTGCAGATTTATTTAAAACAGTGACAGTTCAGCACTGTCTTCCAGCTATTTCTATTTTTAGCAAGTCTGGAACTGGACCACCACCTTGGTTCTGTATGTTGTCCTCTGGTCCACATGGGGGTTTTGGACGGTGTGTGAGCACAGTGTTTGACTCAGTAGACAGTATATCTGCCCACTGTTTCCTTTTAGAAACCCTTCAGGCTTCAGTTTTATTTTCCTAAGGTTTTGGGTTCTACTGAGAAAGTTCAATAACAGCACAAACCTCTAAACCACCTTCCAACATCATCTAGATTATTAAATAAGAGCTATGCCCACATCTCAACAGCTAAACTCCAAAGCATATCTTTGCGTCTGTGTTCTGGGCCAACATCCACACTAGCCCAAACCCATAACGTAACTTTTAAAAATGGCGGAAAGCATTTTCAGAAAGCTCTGTATTCTGTAATGGAGAAGGACAGCTTATTCTGCACACAAGACCTATACATTAACATCTATGGACATGGCTTAAGCCTCAAGACGTCTGACATGAGGAAATGTGGACTGATCAAGAGCGTGCACCATGGGTTTTGAAAAACAAACCTTTTCATGAGAACAAACACTCTTATCTTAACACGTGTTAAAGCCACAAAGCAATTTCCCATCACGTGTTTTTTTCAAGCTACAAAAAAAGAAGGGTCTCTGGAGGGGAGACGCACGCAGGGTCCGTCGTATTCGTCTTTCTTTAGAAAGTTAATTTAATAAGTTCAGTGAACTTCACATTCATTCAACTTATTTCAAGTCAAAATACTTTGAAGTAAAACTGAAATTTGCAAATTATGAGGTGGTTTCAAATGAAAACTTCAACTACAAAACGTGTTTTTGAAAAACAATGAAGCTTATGTATTTAGTTATACGCTCATGACAAAAGATTTGTTGATTTATTGCATGTTTTACTGTGTAAATGATACACCAACGAGTTGTTTTTGGACCCACCTTGTTAGATCAGGATAAACAGAAATCTGATTCCAGTCCTCAACTTAAAACTCAACAGGATGTTTTAGTCTGAGTTTTTCTTCTGTGGTATTCACTGAGGAAGAACAGCTCAAGCAGACAACCATGTGTTTTTAGCTTGTTGTTACTTTCATGCTGACATTTTTGATGCCACATGAGTTCACGTGGTGGTGTCTTTATTTGCAAAATTATTTCAAACCAGAAGTGAAAGGCTCAGAATTTGAACAAACTGCAGGTCAAAACTGTGAACAGACTGAGGCTTTCAACCCACACCCCCAACTGCCCACGAGACTGTTACTGTCAGCTCTGCAGAGAGCAAGACATATTACAGATACATGGTCAGTGAATTCCAGCCTGTATTTGCTAAATCAACAGCAGTTATTATCATTTGGCGAATTTCAATAATCAAAAGATCATATTTGTTATGGAGGCTGACACTGCTTACTTTGATCCTTAAAAAGAGCAGACACATATCTCGCAGAAGCAAAATAAACTGTACAGCTGACAATCTTATCTATCATCATTCTCAACTAGTCACCCTCATAGCGTCAGAGAGGTTCCCAGAGCAATAGCACCTCATTTCCAGAAGTCTAAATATTTAAGGGTTTCTGTGCCAAAAATGGTATCATACCAACTCCTAACAGCCTCCCATTTCTCAAAGCCCTCTGGTTACCTGACAGATATACACACTGACACTGGGACAAATGGTTTGTTTCAGAGGCAGAACGAGAGAAAAAGTGTCACCAGAATCGGGAAGAAAAAAAAAAAAGAATCAAAAGCCTGTGAAACAGTGCTTTCATGTTTAGCTTGGAAAGTGGTGTCTCTTTCATTGGACTTTCCAAAACTAAAAATATAAGAGCAAAAGTGTAAGGAATGGATAACAGTGTCTGAATTTTCTGTGACATAAATTGCAAACTGCCAACAGCTGTAATCAAAATCACTTACAAAGCCAATAAGCTCTTACACTCATCAGTGTAATGGTTGACAAACGGTTTACGGTTTTTATAATTTTAGTTGTGGAATTTGCTGGAGTTTTTCTTTCTGGCAACACTTCCCACCCACCACCAGGTGTAAATTTAACAGGAGACTTATTTTGCCTGTGAGGAGATAAAAGTCAGGGAACAAACGCCTCCTGATTCCAGTCCACACCTGAGACCACCGTACATTAAAGATTATAACATAATTCACTGTAGTCTGCAGGATGTGCACCGATATGGATCTGGAGAAATTTTCAAGTAGGTATACCTTTACCCGCCCTGAGGTGAGTATACACCGCATAGCTGTGTGTGCTGTTTGTGCTGTTACACCTGTGGACAACACTATGAGGGCCTGCTTTATTTGTTGGTCACTTACAAATCTGATCAGGCAGTAAAGAGACATGAAGCAAGTTTATTGCTGTTTAACGTTTAACTGCTTTGATACAGCGCACTGGACCCTGGACCACACAAACACACAACTGTAGCAGCCCTGAAGTGTGTGTTTGTGTGTGTGTGTGTGTGTAGGACGCAGTGTGATGTCTGTTGGTCTACTTTATCAACTGGTCTCCGGAAGTGTATGTGATTCTGTCTACACTAACAGTGTGTGATAAGGCCAGGATAAGAGTGTGGACACAGGATGTTGAGTTAACACTGAGACAACAGGACAGGAGCTTATCACACAGAGAGGCAGCCGTAACACAACAGGCAGCAACATGGACCCATACTGGTGTCTGCTGACACAGCCTGCTGGACAACAGACACCAGCTACACTGAGGAGCTAATGTATTATACACTTACCTAAAAACATTTAAAAATTGTAGAAATGTATAGAAAATAAAATGCTATTGTGAATGTTATTTGTGACTGAGAGTGATAAACTGCTTATGCAGACAGCATACCTGCTTTCCACTGTTGTGCAACAAGCTTGATGAAACCAGTTATTTCACAATTTGTCATGATGTTTCCATCATATTTGTCCTTTCGGTCAACAAAAATATCTGCTTTGAGTTTAACAGAGGCCCTCTACACCCATGGCAAATGTAAAAGTCAGACAAAAGGTCTGCACTTTAATTGACAGCTTCCAGTAAATATGATGTAACTGAACAACTTTCAGATCCAAGTGCAACCTTCAGAAAATAATCTTGGCAAATGCAGCAACATGGTTTGAACATGAGAAGTCACTGTGACCTAGTGTCAAGCTGCCCCTTTACCTTGGCCCCAGTGTGTTAATGAAAAATACACAGACATGCCAACGTAAATTTGACCACAGTAAATGGTCAGTAATCATACTGTTTCCTGTGGTTTAATTCTTGTTGGACTTTTTTCTGTGTCAAACCAAGACCATGTTCTTTTCCTAACCTGAACCAAGCACTGTGAGGGCACTCTGCACAATATGCAGATATTTTTAGTAGAGACATTTTGCAGTTTGCTAGACAAATGTATTAGCAGTATTTAAAGGTGCAATACAGACACACTACAAATTATCTTACTGTAAATCAGCAGTGTATAAATGCCACTTACAGCAGAGAGTAGCAAATTTGTGTGTGTGTGCGTGTGTGTGTGTGTGTGTGTGTGTGTAGGTCACAGATAAATGATTTGACTGGGACCGTCTGAAACTTGCTGGATCAGATAACATGAGAGCAGAGACCAAGGTCATGAATAACACAGCACCCCAAAACTGTACACACCCACAGAAGCAAAAGAGACACAGATGAAGCTTATGGTAATAGCTATTAAAGAATATATAAGACTCTGTGTATATTCTGTACACATTAACACAAAGCTTTTTTTAGTCACCACTCCTTACATTTCTTCTTTTTACGACAAAGGTGTGTGTATGGTATGTATGGAAAGAATGTGTATATTAGTGAGAAAGACAAATGTGTCATAGATATAGAAAGATGAATATATGCAAACAGAAGAGGAACAATGGGTGACCATGTATAAGTTACCAGCAGGAGTTTATCTATTCCTGAGGATCGGCGAAATATCAGATATTTATAGATGGAGCAAAAGCAAAAGTGGAGGCATTTATTCTTTCGTCTTAATACATGTATGCAAATCTAAAAGTTACAATTAAGAGAGAAATAAACTAAAGGTTTATAGCAGCATAACTCTCCAAAAGATAAATGATCCATTAAGGGTATTCAAACATACTGGTACATAATGTACAAACAAACATAACCTGAATCAGTCAAACTTACATGAGTTGCAAAACTGCAATTATCCCTGAATATCTGTTCTGTAACTAACTCATAAGATTATCTGAACTCAAGCAGGTTTCAGTCTGCAAAGTGATTTTTATCATGTAATTAAATAAAATAAAAACAATCTGAATTGTACAAAAACATGTTCAAAATAACCCAAAAGTACAGTATAGTTTTCTGCAAATTGTCAGCAAGAATGTAAATTAAACAATTATATGCAATTAGAAGTAAAGACATACAAAGGCACATGTATGGTCCTAGAAGCCAAACTAAGCACTATTTTAGCATTGACATTAGGTCAGTATTTGATTTCTACAATTTATAACTCCTTGCTAAGTGGTTTCAGGTCAGAAAATGAGGGTTAAATTAAATTATTCCCCAGGCAGCACTTAGTAAAGGTCAGAAGCTCACTGAGATCAGCCTGTTCAATGTAAAAAGCATCAATCCTCGCCACAGCCAGTCGATGACGACGCTACTCTGTCTGTGAACTGAAACTATCAGAAGCCCTACAAGGGATACTGTCTCATCCTGCAGCCTAAAGCGTCCCCTCGGGTCTCATTACTGACAGACACTCCATGGACAGCAGGTGGATATAAACTCCACCTATGATGCAACCCTGTCTCCTCAAGATGACATTGACATTCAACTGAATTGCATTAGAAAATACATTTGAGACACAGAGCTGCCCATTGTATTGTTTGATCAAGACAAAAAGGAAATCTTTATATTTACATCCAGTATCATGAAGGTGAATAACTATTAAGATACTTATTAATCAACAATCCTTCACAAACCATAACTAACATTTGCCTAAACCTTTGAATTTGTGATCTGTGGGATGTGAACCCTGGTCTCTGGCATCCAGAGAATAACACCCAGCCAAGAAACAGCACGGCACATAGCCCCCTGTAAACCACAGCCTCTTGTTTGTGCACTTTGGTTTGGGTACAGTCTCATGGTGGAGTTATCCGTTTCCCCATTTCCACTTTATGCTAAGATAAACTAGGTAAACAATTCCCTGACTCCAGCTTCTCATGTGTGATAGACTGATATGAGAGTAGCATCACTTCTGATAGGTGTTTTTCCCTTAATGTTGCATTATTGCTCTAACACTGCTTCTTTTTTCTGTTTCAGGCTTGCATAACAATCCCTCTGCAAAGATGTTCTTCACTTTATCCAAATGGCAACAATCTCCCACTGGAGTGAAACTATATATTTTTGAACTTTAGCAGAGCTTAAGTTGGATTTGATGAGAAAATTGAACCTCCAGGAGCTTCGATCCGTCCCCTAATGAGAGAAACCGCTGATGCTACATTGTCAGGTGCCAGTGAAGAGGTCACGCAAATATTTGTAAAGTTGTCAGTGTCTCAGCAGCTGTTGCATGTGTGTGTCACATTACAGATACTGAGACAACATGCAGGAAGAGAAAGGAGTGGGAGATAGTTAGCCTGTACGAGAAAATCATTCAGAAAGAGTTTATAGAATAGAGGGGGAAAAAAAAGAGAATCAATAATCCAATACTACCCAAAACCAAACAGCTGCCTCCTTCTAATGGGGCAAGATTTCTGCAACTGATGTCTGGAACATAAGTGAAATGTGGAGCTGTGAAACAACTAATTGATTTGAAATATGTAGTGTTGATACTGAAACCTATCTGTGTCATGGGAAATTACATAAAATCACTTTGTCTTAATGGGACATGACCTTCTTTGAGCAGAACCCAACAACATTCCTCCTGCTGTGTACTTCTAGACCAGAGTTATAAGTTCAGTGACAAGGACATGATTTCTCACTGGCTTGCCACCCATTAACACGGCCAACAATGCCTGAGGTAAAGGGCCAGTATACTCCATCAGAACTTTGTCAGATGGTTGAACAGCTTCCGAAACCTCACGTCAGATTAAGGGGGCGTGTGTCCGGGCATTTCTCTAACGTTCCAAAACCGACAATACAACATTCACATATGAAAACTCGATGTAACCCCAGATGTGGTCGGTGTTTTGCTCCAACCAAAATCGCATGATCCGATTATCTTTTGTGGTTTGAGAACTTCTACCTCCTCTTAGCTCAAGAAATCTTTAGAAAACTGGATTAACAAAAAAATAAAATGTTCTAGAGGTTTTCAGCCAACAGCCATGCACAATGTTTGAGAAGCCAGAGAGAAAAACAGCAACTATGACATTTCTCAAAGGTGTGAAAGAAAAACAGACAGCAGATGCCACCCAGGCAGGGGGCCTGTCTGGCTCATCCCTCCTCATCCAGATGACTTAGTACCACTCACTGTGTCTGTCTCTTTTCTCATGCTAACCATGCTTGCTAAATGCCTTGAATCACATGGAAGAAGTGCTCATGTGTCAGGACTGCAGATTTTGGTGTTTTTATATCTGTTTGCTCAAGTCTACAAGGACCTCTCTGACCAAAACCACAGGAAAATATAGTGTATTATGTATTGCTTCTAATTATGATTGCAGCTGCTGATTAACTAACAGATCATCATGCAAAACTGTGGTGACGCTAACGTGGGGGGTTTAAGATGCACCATCTGAGCACATTATACTGTTCAACTGTTCATAGTTGTTCCAAAAATCTACACTCAGAGTCATGTTAATTATTTTTCTTTTTTTTTTTCTTTTTTACAGAAATGACTCTGTCCTGTGTCAGAAATGTTAGAGGACAAACAGTCCAAATCCTACTTAATAAAAAGTAACCAACCAACAGAGTTTTAAGCTCTGATCTAATTCATACAAATTTTTCACACCTGAAAAATATAAAGTAACATGATCTGACATTCAGTTCTTTCATTTAAAGGCTGGTGATAAACTGATAAACCATCACTTCCCAACCATTGTAAGGATTTTCTTTAATAACTGCTTAATTTCTGTCAACTTATGGGTTGGGTGGCTTAAACAAACCTGCCGCATATCTTAAAGATCATCAATCAATCCAAAACGACTGAAGAGTGTGTAAGCAGCACTTAGGACTTGTTCTTCCTCCTTGACCACTTCACCTTAACAATAATATAATATGTTTTAGGAGCTTTTAAATGGCATTGCCCAAATGCACATTTTAAAAAATGTGAAAAAGGTGCAGTATCTGTTTAATTTGTGTGTAGTTCTTCAGTCTGCTGAACCGTCATGACGCCTTTGCTCAGTGGTTTTTAGGAACTCGGCGTCGTGTCTGTTAGTACTTCAGCAACCACATCACAGGTTGATCCACACATGGTCGAGAGGTTTCAGAGACCACGACCATATGCGAGCTGCAGTAATTGGTGGTGGGTGGTAATTGCCTCGGCGTCACCAAGTGGGTGTGTTTTTATGTCTATAGGATGTGCGTGTGTACGTGTGTGTTCTCTGTCTCCACAGTGTCTCGAGGTCTCTCCAAGATGCTGACAGTTTCTCATTAGACACTTCATTCCTGTCAAAGCAGCAGAAACAAACCATCTTGCACTCTCCTTATCCTCCTATTTCAAGTGGACGCTGAAAATTAATTGCATTGTGATGAAGTGAGGAAAGCAGAGCCCATGTAGACACATTTGTTGTGACTGCAGAATGCCTCACATTCCCTACAGGACCCATCAGATTCTTGTAATTGTGCCATTTGTCTCATTTTGTCCTGCCTTGTTACCCGCTCCCTGGCCTGCTTTAGTTTTTGCATAAAAAAATAAAACACAAGGTGATCATTTGTCTTTATGCTGTCATGGAAGATGGATTTAGGTTGGGCAGATCTAATGCTGCCACTGCTTTTATTTTTTAATATGGATTGCATCACCTAATAGCCATACAGCCATATGAGGCTCCATCTTCATGGAAAGCACTGCGGGTGAGAAGATTGTGGTGTACAGATATTTTAGCCTTCAGGAAGTCCAAAACCACTTTAGGACTGTTATGTAATTAAACTGGTCTGCTCGTCAGTCAGATCACGCATGTTGGAAATAATGAGGGAAATGAATGCTTATTATGGAGAAGTTTCTTTTGTGTTTTCTTATTCAGTAGACTATATGTAAAACAGTTTGAGAATTCATAGTCAGTGGTTGTTTCTAATAAATTATTTTTTTTAGAGGGGTATCTGTTTCATGTTTATTCACAAACTGGCAAGTCTCCAGCTGGACTAAAGTGGTTGCTTTCTAAATTACCATGATAAGCACTGTATGGTTCAGTCAGGTTAAAACTGCTAATAAAGGGACATGATATTCATCTATTACCCTGACCTCCACACAACAGAAAATATGCAGCAAGCATTGGATGTAAAGTAAATCATACAATATTGATGTAATTCCTAGAGATAATACTGTGCTAACATTACAATCATTATCAGTCACCTGGCAGTACCTTTGCATGGACATCACCTCTACTTTGCAAATAGGGTTGATTAAAAAAAGAAAACACTGCCCAGTGTCACTTAAACTCTTTCCTGTACTTTCTCTTCCAGGTAAACTGACTGTGACTGTTATCAGGCTAATTCATATCGGATCTGCTCTTCCTCTCCGCCTCACTTCTCCTGCAGGAAAACAGGAAGGCAGGATTAGAGTGATGCACTGCGCTGAGATCCGGAGAGGCCGGACAAGTCTCAGAGTGGAATGCGCACACACAAACACACACACATAGACACACACAAACACACAGAAAGAGAGAGTTCTGAGGCACTATACACAGTCTACACACCAACACAATTTCCCTCAATATCTACCACACACTCATCTCCATAAAATCTACTAAGTGATCATGAGCAAACAAATAGCACGATCAGCTGGGAGAAAACTTATTGGCTCGTGGCTCTAATAAAAAAAGTCTTGGGGAGAGGACAATGAGGAGAGAGCCAAAAAACAATAAAGGTTTCAGACTGTAGCCAAGAATACCACAGTAACATTTACAACCTGCATTAGTGTTGAGACCCAGTCATTATGAGGAAGAGGTGCTCATTACAGCCTTTTATGGGTGGAAACAAACAGTCTCCTGTGACTCACATTTAAGTTGAAATGCTAAGACGCAAAAACAACACATAAAAAAATTGTGGCTGCAGCCAGCCAAGAAAACACGCAAAGTTATCTTGGACACATATCTGTGACCTTGAGAGGCAGTAATTGAGCGGAAAGGGGATGTAAAACATCCGCTGGTGGGGTTTCGTGTGACTGAGTATACACGCATACACACACACATACACACGCGCACACACATACAGCAGCAGTGGCGGCACTGTTAGACCAAGGTTGGCCTCTCTCTGGCATTATCTCATACCCTGAGCACTCCCGCTCCCTCTGAGGCTGACCAGCTTCTGCACACAGAAGCATTAGGCGCATCTGCCTTGCATTAATCGGCAAATTATGGTAAAAATGCGCGTCAAAAGACATTACCGATGGTCGGAGTGAGGTGGTGGGATCTACACACACATCTCACATGCTATTTTTTCCCTCACTAGTTTCTCACTTGGCCTCCTTTTAAAATATATTTGTTCCTTATGTACATTCAACACAGAGAAAGCCCTTTTTTTGCATAATGTTTTTGTTTTAGTTCATTTATATGTTTTCATTTTATTCTTTGTTTTGGGTTAGAGTTTTGTTTTTTTTTTGTTTTTGTTTTTTTTAAACTTTGCAAGCAAAGTGTTCAAACTTCTTTTGCAACAAACACAGTCACACTTGTTGCCATGGATACCATTCATAACTACAACCACCACATTCATGAGCAGGTACAAACAAATTCACATGACCTCATCTCAGGTCCGGTAGGTTCTGTGCCATTTGCATAGTAAGAACAATCAGCAAGAAGCAACAGATGAGTGTTGGTCAACAAGTCACTGAAAATCAAGCTTTGTTTCATGTTAATGTTATGTAATGTCATGAATGTCTCATGTTAGAATGTGATTCCACATTGGAAGAAAAGTATTTCCAGGATGCTCCTTTCTGACGTCTACTAATTTTCTCAGTTCTACAGTCCAAACCCCTCGCTGGTCGAGCCTCTCTCCTGAGGTCTAACACTCGGAGCTTCTCCTGCCTACCCATTTCTTTTAATACTGTTAGATTACCAAACTAACTTCTAAGCTCAAATATAACCAACCTTAAACTGTATTTAACAGCATGGACTGCTTTAAGCACTGTGGGCTGTGGCTGACTGATGTTTTTCCTTACCTCAACTAGACTTGAAGCAGAAATTTTGCAGTTCATGTTTGACACCTTAAACCTCTAGGTCACCAGTGGTCCCCCTGTCTGTTTTCCTATAAGGAAAAAAAGAAATACATAAATTTACAACAAGTGAAACATGACAAACTTATGTTTTTATTGGTTATTTTCTTAATTAATCTTCAACCTAATATTTTGGAAGGCTATGAACACATCCTACTCACTAACTCATCCTGTATTATATACTCCATTTTCGTCCTGCAGGACTATAGCCTACAACATCCAACTTGTTCCTTTCATTGATTATGCTCTTACCCTGAACTGTATTTTTTAGTGTGTTCCTTGCTACACTAATTACTGACCATTTAGCAAAACCCATTTCACCCCATCTTGTCCTGACCCTTCATATCCTTCTCTTTGATTTACCCACCATCTTACCACATAAACAAACTAAACAGAAGTCTTTGTTAGTAAAAAATATTTGGAAAGGTTTAGGAGGCCTGTGCTCCTTGCCCCAATGTTCATGCCAGAGTCCACTTTTCACAAATCTGAGGTTTTTAACTTCAAGTCTCAAACTGCCCAGAAACCTCACTGATTGCACATATTTTCATTAGAAGCATTTTGTGACATCTGTGAAATTCAATTTATTGTTCAAGAAGCGCTTTGGTTTCTTTCACTATGATTCTGGAAGTTTCCTTAAAATGATACAAAGCTTTTATTAATTGGCAGTGACCATTCTCAGATCTATGTTTCAGACTTTACCATTGTTTATAATAAACAATGGTAAATAATTATATTCTGGCACCAGTACTTGCTTAATTCTATAGAAACCATCTACAGGCTCTGCTACCGCTCTCTCATCAGGACAAACATCCAATGTCTCTGCCTAACCACTGAATGTTCTTCGTGGTCAGATCTCCCCCTTCCTCCCATCTCTCGGATATTTCTGTAATGAATAAACTTTCTCGCCTCTAACATTTGCTCTCCAAGAGTTTGTGTTTGTCAGCACTTACGGTTTACCCAGCCTCCCCTGGGTGCTGACTCGTTCTCTTACTGTTTCATTCCTGTTTAGGTTTAAATGCATTAATTTGTTGCGGTATTTTTCAGATAACACTCGCTGACCTTAGAGAGGCACCAGGCAGTCTGTCTGTTCACCGATAGGTCAGTGTGTGTCAGATATTGCTGATTAGAGCTGGAGGGAAAACTCAGGTAAATGACTATTCAAACAACGGTGTGTGGTACATAAATTGAGTTAAACTAAATGAAATACAAAACTATGAAAATCCAACAAACTAAAGACAAAACAAATTCAGTTAAAGGTGCAATGTGTAAAATGTAAAAGACTTAGCAGCATCTAGTGGTGAGATGGCAGAATATAATCTTCCAGGCATAACTCTATACTGCTTGTTCAATATAAACATTTTAAAGTTTAGTCAAATAGGCCTCAGAAGCATGAGGTAGACAAAGCAGTAGATCTCTTCCAAAGTTAAGGTGATTCCTCCCTCTTTGCTTTAATATCCCTCTGCTGCAGGTTAGCTAGGAAACACTGTCCTGGGAAAACAAAGAAGGAAATCTGTACTGCAAAG
This sequence comes from Mastacembelus armatus, assembly GCF_900324485.2. Classification (NCBI taxonomy): domain Eukaryota; kingdom Metazoa; phylum Chordata; class Actinopteri; order Synbranchiformes; family Mastacembelidae; genus Mastacembelus; species Mastacembelus armatus. The sequence continues at coordinate 13,377,657 of NC_046646.1, forward strand.
ACCACACCTTCGGAAGCCACTTCAACTGACTGCTGATGGTTCACATTATTGCATTTTTGCATTAAAGGCTACTGTGGATTTTGTCTAACACTTCCACTGGAGACATATAAGGTTCTCTGGAGTCCAGTATGGAGAAAGGAAGGATTACAGCGGTTCTTTCAAATGCATGTGTGAGCATGTGCTGATTTACTGTTTTGAGATAGATATGAGAAAATGTTGACCTATCCTCTAAACCCTTAAACCTTCGAGTCCAACGGGAAGCACAGACTCAAATCTCTCCCAAATCTGTTTCACATGCTATACGTTTTTCCTGAGTCAGACACACGCGCACACGCGCACACACACACACACGCACACGCACACGCTGTAAAAGCCACACATATTTTCACGCACAAAACCATCTTTCATGGCAGAATCATCCAGTGATGAAAACTGATTCCCACCCAGATACAGTCGGTCTTTCAGCCATGAAGGAGAACTCTGACATGAGTGTGAAAGTCACTCTGTGAGGTTTAGCATTGGATGACGAAGATTACTCAGGAGGGAAAGAATTGAATAAGCACTGAAGTGCACAATGTGTATGACTGTATTACTGTGGGTGATAAAAACATTTGCTACTCAGACGTCAGATTTCAGTGGTTTTTCAACCAGTTTGGACTCCAGTAACTTATTTTTTACATTTTAATGACTAAGTGATAATAAACTACTCAATAGATTAATTACAATGATGTAGTTGTAGAATTGGTTGACTTGTTTACTTGTGTTCAATAAAATAAAAATGTTACAAAATAAGATACAATGGAAATGGTCAAAAATCTTTATGTACATCTGTGTTGATGTTCTGCATTTCTAACATTCGCCACTGAATCAGCTGCTTTCTCATTGGAGAAGATATATCCATCCATCCATCCATCTTCTATACCCGCTTTTTCCTGGCTCAGGGTCACGGGGATCTGCTGGAGCCTATCCCAGCTCTCTCTCGGGTGGAAGGCAGGGGTACACCCTGGACAGGTCACCAGTCTGTCGCAGGGCCACATATAGACACACAAAGACAGACAACCTCACACACTCACACTCACTCCTACGGGCAATTTTAGAGTCACCAATCAACCTAACATGCATGTTTTTGGACTGTGGGAGGAAACCGGAGTACCCGGAGTAAACCCACGCAAGCACAGGGAGAACATGCAAGGAGAAGATATATGTTAAAAAAAAAAAAACTTTAAAATGCTGATTTTTTTTTTTTTAAATTAGATAAGTGCCCACACCAATCCTTTATAACTGAATCTCTATGTTGCAGATTGAAATTAAAACAAGCTTGACTCAACTTGTTTCTGAAGGTTTAATTGTGCTGTGACTGCTTTATTACCTCCTGAGCTCCAGGTACTTGGCTCCCCTTAATTCTCTCAAGTGGTGTGTTGACAGTGAAAACAAGTTGGGAGAACAAACGCCAAAAGGGATCCAAGGATCTGATTGCATAGCCCCAAACCTTCTACTTGGCTCAGGGGGTTTAGGGAAAAGGTAGACGGTCATACAAAGGGTTTGGAGTCTTGCCAATGTACAAGTGAGCCAGAGGTTTCTTTAAATATGCCTGCTGGAATCCCACCTCAGCGAGAACATTTTCACTTTTATGAGGAAGTGTGGTTTAATTTTGATCCACATTAGAGCTCACAGGAGGAATGGATAGATTCTGAATTCATTTGAACTCGTGCCAGTGTGTAAGTAATACTTTTAATTAAATGTTTTATAGTGAAATCCAAATACATATAAATTTGCACTACATATTAAATGTGGGTTGTTTTTCCTTTAAAGGATGAGTCTGGTGATAGTCTATATATTGTTCTTGTTAAATTCTAGAGGGGAAAAACAAACAGCTGAGCTTAGTTTATGTCTAAACTAAGACATTTAATTTATAAAATACGGTTTTCCAATTAAATACTACACCAGAGTTCCCAGGTCACTGAGATTGAAGATCACAGTGTTTTTGGAAAATTACATTAGACATTTTTTAGGTGAAAATATGTTTAAGATTACATTTTTTGTTTTTTGACAATAGATATAAAAGCCTAATCATTTAAATATCATAGATTTTATGGGAGATGATTTCTGATCACTGCTAATCTAGTGTTGACAAGTCATTTAATCCATTAATTAAAGATAATATCCACTGACTGTGAAATAAAGAACCTGAGGCATCTCATTACTCCAACATTTTTAAAATTAGTATGATGCATAGAGGTCAAAACAGGGTCAGATTATTCCCACCGCATCATCTTTTTAAATTGAAAAGGGTAGTACAAATTACCATAAAATACAACCCAGATGGTCAACCAGTGGATGATGCCAAGACCTGCAGGAAAATCTAATGATCAATTAGTGCAGACATTTTATTTTGACAGACAGAAAAAGAGGGGTTAGGTCAGAGTGGAGGGAATGGGTGAGGTAGACTTAAGGTTAAGATGGAGATAGAGGGGAGGAAAAGAGGAAGGGGAGAAGCCCAAAGCTCTTAGGAAACAAAGAGGCACTCATACAACCAGCAGCAACAGCTGAAAACATGTAGAAGCTGAGCTGGACTGGCCAAGAGAGTGTATGTGTGTGTGTGTGTGTGTGTGTGTGTGTGCGCGTGTGCGTGTGTGTGCGTGCGTGCGTGCGTGTCTGTTTGATTAACACCATAAAGAACCCTGAACCTGAACCAGTCGGGCCTTGTGATTAATGTTTATCATATTCATAAAGACTTATTCACAACTTGAACCCAGTGCAGCATTTATCACATTTCACAAAACTGTATTTCGCTGTAACATCTAATTTTAACATTTTAAAACAGATCGTAACATTGTTTGTCCTGAAGGATGTTAAAATGAAATTGTTGAATGAATTTTGACATGTTGATCAATGGTCATGTCACTGCAAAGATCATCAAAAATACTTGGATTAATCTTCTGAGGGACCATGAAAATCACCATCTGTACATTAGTTTTCAAGAAACATGTTGTTCAAATGGTAAATCTTAATACGAAGGTCATGCTGGTCACTCAAATTATGAGAAACCCCCATGGTTATTCAGACAAATTTCATGTTTTCCCAAAAATATTGACTTAAACCTTAGTTTACAAACATGAATATATCACATCACAGCTAGTTCAGTCCAGTATGTAACTTACATATCAGACCAGTTATTACAATACTAAATTTCCATGTCTTTAAACACGCCTGGGTGGCACATTAGAACAAAACATTGCAGCTAGTCAACAAACTCATTGCTGAAATCTGTAAGACCTGACTGGCTTCATCCACTCCTCCACAGTTCCTCTCTCCCTCCTCCTCGTCCTCCTCCTTCTCTCCCATCTCTCTCCCTCACAGATTCACACTCCTTTCCTCTTCTTCCATCCTGGCCTCCCTTTTCTCCCACACTTTCTCCATGCCAGCTGTTGTTTTGAAGACTGTGAGTGGAAGGTCTGCAGGTCAGGACCCAGACAAGACCTCTACAGTCCTGGGTCTAGATAAATGCACGCATTGTAAAGGGAGGAGAAAGTGCAGAAGCTGTGTTTTATTATTGTATGCTGATTGCTTTCACTGTGTCCCAGTGTTTGGTGAACTAAAGAGGAACAGTTAAGGCCAGAGAACTTTGCATAAATGTCTTTATCTTGATGCAAAACTTAGATTAATAAAAAGCATTTAATGAGTGTCAATCTATCTTTTTAATTGATGTAAATAGTCATTAAATTTTTTGAATATTTTTAAGATTTTATTCTACTTGCAACCAAGAAGATTTTCCCAGATATTCTATGCTGTATCATTTCTTTACCTCTTATTTTCTTTTAATTCAACTCTTTGACATTGCAAAGAATTGAGCTATGAATAAAACGATCAATACAGTTCCTGGGTTAGATGTCGATAAAATATATACTTTAACATCACATGTACTTGAGTAACATTAAGCACATGAACAAGAGTTCTCTGTTCAGAAAGAAAATATATGTGTGTTTTTTTTAAGCTTGAAGCACATTTGCCTTGACAGAATATCACTAAATCCTGGAAAGACACTTTCAGAGTCCCACAGCTTCCAGGGCCTCGACTCAATGTGAGCTTTGTCCTTAGCATCATGGGAGGGGACGGAGAGTATAGCCTGTTGGGACCTTGACCTTTGAACTTAGAGGTCACACGTCCCTGGAAGCCATTTTTGAGACCTAACACTACACTCAACAGCTGGGAGGTCTCCATCTCAAACAACAGTTTCAGTGCAGATCTGTTGCAAAACTATTGCTTGGAGGTCTACAACTGAATAGCACAATGATGTGCTCCCACTTAACAGGCAGCACTTTAGCTGGACATGGCCCCACCATTCCCGCCCATCCTCCCTCTGTGATCTGCTTTCTTCTCAGAGATCACATTTCCTACTGGGAGCCAAAGATCTGGCAGGGCAACCGATAAGTCTTATAATAACTTTTCTATTGGAGTGTCATAAGAAGATTGTCCATAACTAAAACTGAACACACAGCACAAAAAATACTGGAGTCTTTCCTCCACATTATGTAATGTAATGTAATTAACTAAATATTTGTATCTCTAAAGTCTCCCAGACCAACTACATACAAAAAGAATCTCAGGTGAGGTTTTACCCCTAGTGAAACACAGAAAGGTGAGTTTGGTGTATTTGACCTTTGACATGCATTGCTTGAGCCGTCACATGTCCCCACAGGCTCAGAACTGAACAATGCAAACAAAGGACTGTGACTTAGACTCGAGCTTTGAGCAACAGGCTCATTAGGTCATTTATGGTTGCACATAATGTCTTTTGTCTTTTTCCAAAATACATTTGTCTTAATTTTTCCACCATTGTATGTGAATTTACGTTGTTCCAATATAACTAGAACATGAAGAAAATCCAGCAGTCTGTTTGAATCTTGGCAACACAGTAAGATTTTCTGCAGGCCTCACACAAAAACAACTGGGAATAACCTTCATTCACCACATTTCTCGTAGTTTGAATTTGTCTTTGAAAACAACAAAATCAATCGCCGAGGTCTACGGAGTTAAATAAATTATGAAAATTATAAAAAGCTAATGTCATTTTTCTTTTTTTTGTTAAATCGGTTATATTTTTGTGGATAAAAGTTGCTGCCAAATTAAACAGAACATGTTTGAACAACTTAATTCAGTTATTTGGGGGCATCAATTATGTTATTGTTGAAATCTCACAAATGCTCATCTACTGATGAAGAGATTGTATTGATAATGTTGGAACAAACAATTTACAGCAGGTTTTTGCTGACTGCAACAGAAAAAAGAAGAGAGATTGGCTTAAAAACAACATTTTTCTTGCATATGACCCATTCTCAGCGAGACAATCTGTTCAAGATATTTGCTCTCATTAACCATTTTAATCCCAGTGTAATCATGTTTTGCAGGAGTGTAGATTATAGTCTGCATTGCACTGACGCCAAGTCAGATCCTGTCAATCAGGAAAAAGGAGCTGAACCTTGAGCCTTAACCTTTTAGACTATAGTCATGTGCCTTTATAAGCTAAAGTCAGCTCAGATAGTTTTAATAGTATTGATCTCTTTATTGCTCAAGCAAGGTGCATGATACTAGAACCTAGAGTCGCCTACCCAAAATGCATGCAAAAATAATAAGGCATCTCTTTGTTTCAGATGAGCCCACACATTCAGTCCACACAAGGTGAGTATAGCTTATGAAACATACCAAACTGAATGAATTAGTTCAGCTACAGTGGGTACGGAAAGTATTCAGACCCCTTTAAATTTTTCACTCTTTGTGTCATTGCAGCCATTTGCCAAAATCCAAAAAGTTCATTTTATTTCTCATTAATGTACACTCAGCACCCCATCTTGACAGAAAAAAACAGAAATGTAGAAATTTTTGCAAATTTATTAAAAAAGAAAAACTGAAATATCACATGGTCATAAGTATTCAGACCCTTTGCAGTAACACTCATATTTAACTCACATGCTGTCCATTTCTTCTGATCCTCCTCGAGATGGTTCTGCTCCTTCATTGGAGTCCAGCTGTGTTTAATTAAACTGATTGGACTCGATTAGGAAAGGCACACACCTGTCTATATAAGACCTTACAGCTCACAGTGCATGTCAGAGCAAATGAGAATCATGAGGTCGAAGGAAAACTGCCCAAGGAGCTCAGAGACAGAATTGTGGCAAGGCACAGATCTGGCCAAGGTTACAAAAGAATGTCTGCAGCACTCAAGGTTCCTAAGAGCACAGTGGCCTCCATAATCCTCAAATGGAAAAAGTTTGGGATGACCACAACTCTTCCTAGACCTGGCCGTCCAGCCAAACTGAGCAATCGTGGGAGAAGAGCCTTGGTGAGAGAGGTAAAGAAGAACCCAAAGATCACTGTGGCTGAGCTCCAGAGATGCAGTAGGGAGATGGGAGAAAGTTCCACAAAGTCAACTATCACTGCAGCCCTCCACCAGTCGGGGCTTTATGGCAGAGTGGCCCGACGGAAGCCTCTCCTCAGTGCAAGACACATGAAAGCCTGCATAGAGTTTGCCAAAAACCACATGAAGGACTCCCAGACTATGAGAAATAAGATTCTCTGGTCTGATGAGACCAAGATTGAACTTTTTGGCGTTAATTCTAAGCGGTATGTGTGGAGAAAACCAGGCACTGCTCATCACCTGCCCAATACAATCCCTACAGTGAAACATGGTGGTGGGAGCATCATGTTGTGGGGGTGTTTTTCAGCTGCAGGGACAGGACGACTGGTTGCAATTGAAGGAAAGATGAATGTGGCCAAGTACAGAGATATCCTGGAAGAAAACCTTTTCCAGAGTGCTCAGGACCTCAGACTGGGCCGAAGGTTCACCTTTCAACAGGACAATGACCCTAAGCACACAGCTAAAATAACAAAGGAGTGGCTTCAGAACAACTCTGTGACCGTTCTTGACTGGCCCAGCCCAGTCCTGACCTAAACCCAATTGAGCATCTCTGGAGAGACCTGAAAATGGCTGTCCACCAACGTTCACCATCCAACCTGACAGAACTTCCGTACCCACTGTATATACAGTGGGTACGGAAAGTATTCAGACCCCTTTAAATTTTTCACTCTTTGTGTCATTGCAGCCATTTGCCAAAATCAAAAAAGTCATTTATTTTCTAATTAATGTACACTCAGCACCCCATCTGACAGAAAAAACAGAATGTAGAAATTTTTGCAAATTTATTAAAAAGAAAAAACTGAAATATTACATGGTCATAAGTATTCAGACCTGTGCTCAGTATTGCGTAGAAGCACCCTTTTGAGTCGTACAGCCAGGAGTCTTCTTGGGAATGATGCCCAACAAGTTTTTCACACATTTCTGTTTTTTTCTGTCAAGATGGGGTGCTGAGTGTACATTAATGAGAAATAAAATGAACTTTTTTGATTTTGGCAAATGGCTGCAATGACACAAAGAGTGAAAAATTTAAAGGGGTCTGAATACTTTCCGTACCCACTGTAGATATTATATAAATGTGATACATAATCTATCAATATGATTATGGTTGTGTTTTAAGTATAAGGACCTGTTGATCCTACAGTGGGTCATGTGAAAAATTTTACTGTTACAAGTGGGATTTTAGTGCTCTCCTTAAGAGAAAGTTAATTTTCACTTTCTCAGCTGCCTATAAACTTTTACAGGTCTACTTAGAGCAGAAATGACACAGCACAAGCTACAAAGCATAACTAATCTAATGTCTGGGTGGTCCAGGCATCACTGGTAGAAAATGACCGGGAGCTAGCGATAAAGTTCAACTCAAGCAGTTAAGTCAAGCCACGGGGCCCTAACAATGACAAAGAACAAAACCAAATCCTGCACAGATCTTCATAGCTTGTTCTGTTTTAGTTTTAGTTCTGAGATGCAAGTTTCCTTTCCTTCTCACCTTTAGTCAGGATATGGTCAAGACAAGCAGCAAAGTCACACCACTGTGCCCAGTGAGTTAAGTCTAAGCCCCATTCAGAAACTCTCAGCCTGTACTCACGGAAGTGAGATCTTCACAGTCCCATGGCAGGAGCTTCCTCTGTCTGTAATCTACAGTGTGTACAGATGATGTCAGTCACTTAGAATGAAACACTAACTCTTCATCTAACCCGGTCATCAAGTTAAATTTGAAATTGAAAGTCCCAAAACCTTCACTTTATATGATAATCATTCAAATACATATCTTTTTTATAATAAACAGAGCCTTGTTTAAATCTCTCACTTATGTTGTTTAGCTTATTCTGGATATTTTCTTATTTAAATAAACCCAATTTTGAATTACCTGCAGGTCTATTTATAATAAATCATGGCTTTTATTGCAGCACACACAAAGTCTCATAAAAGGCTTCAAATGTTGAATAATCTGTTTTTCTCAGCATGTCATATATTGTCCCCTCACTGGTCACTGGTCATTTTATCAAGAAACACAAACACTCTGAGGCAAGATGCCAAGAGGTTGTCAGTTTCTTCTACATGACCATGAAACAGTATAGACATTGGAGCCCATGTTGAAACATGAGGTTGACATCCTGCTGTGAATAATGTGCTAATTAGATTTGGCCTGTGGTTGTTGCCGTAATAAAATCTATCCGGTGCTACAGGGCCCAGAGGCTGAAACCTGATCTGAAATCCAAAATATGCACTTGGACCGTCTCCCCAATCTGTTTCCCCTCAAGTCCTGGCACACCGCACTATCTCGCCACTTCATTTGTGTGTGAGAGAGAGAGAAAGAGAGAGAGAGAGAGAGAGCATAGAACAATGTGGAGAAACAACAGCACAAACATTTTATGTTTTTTGGGCAACTGTGCCTTTATTCGACAGGGTATTGCAGGAGGAGACCTGTGACACTGGTGAGCAGCTGGACCCAAACCACCAAAGTCACAAATTGTCTTTCTGTCCATGGAGCCCCACTGTAACCACTCAGCTATCAGTGTGCCCCAGACTGACGAACACTGATATGATTCCAAAATCAAAGAAAAGAGGAAAAAAAAAATTCTTTTAAGTAGGCAGCCCAACAATGTTGGGAGTCTACTCCACACTAACGGAGTCTGTCTTATGACTTCAGCCTATTTCAGCCTACAGCTGACTGTGTTGGGGATCCACCTGTTCCTTGTGCTCAGAGCTGCTTCCTCATCCGGATATGGGAACATGAAAATATGGATGACTCCACAAGGAAAACAAGCTTGTTTTTTTTTTTTCTTTCTTTCAGAATAGTCGGTGTTATTATCCTCCGGATGGGCTTTGTGGAGGAATGTGGCAGAGCTGAAATTTTGAAAAGTATCCCAGAACAAAGGATGTGCTCACGTCTTATGTTTTGCTTGGCTTTATTTTCTTGTGTTTTGCTGGAAGATGCGGTTTTAGAATTCGTGCTTGGTGGGCTCACAAACTCAACCAAAAAGAAAGAGAAGCATTCCACAATCAAGCCCTTTCCTTTGTTGTTGCACAACAAGTGCTGTGGTCTGCTTATATGAGATATCATTTTCCAGTAATCCACCACATTCAGGGTTTGAGCAAACATTCAATATTTAAGTGTGCTTCTTCGTTAACTTTATAATTTCTGTTGCATGTCGAGCTACAGGGGACCTTTTTATTAATGATTTCCTATTTTGGGTAGATCGAGAGGATCTCTGAAGGAAGAGTTACATTTATGCAATTTTATGGCATAAGCCTACTTGCTTTACTTGATAACCTGGTTAAAGGGTTGGTTTTTGTAGAACCTGTCTAACCGAGTGGCTGCTTGGGCTTGTTTGTCCTTTTGCTGTAGCAACATCACCATGTTCCCATATCTCCCAATGTGAGCATCACTTTGGTGAGTTATCACAACTGATGGAAACGAGAGACAAAATTCTGAAAATATAATCCAAGTTGAAATAACCCTGAATTGTCCTTTAAAAGGACCACACATACAGCAATGCCCAGTTATGTGTCAAGCCAGATGTTTCAGGGCCTTAAGAGTGAGAGACAAAGAGGGACAGTAAGAGGATGAAGATGTGGACAGAGAGAGAGAAAGGGAGTGGCACTCGTTTTTTCTACACTGGAGTTGGGGGTGAGGGAAAAGATTATGCAGAAAACCACTTCCAGAGGAAGTGTGTTTTAATGCTGACAGGGTTCCTGGAGAGGCTGTTATGCTAATCTGCCCCCCTTGTTAAACGCAGCAGAACGTCTGCGGTGGAAGAGGGGAAATGCACCATGAAAACCTGCAGGTCCGGCCAGCTGGGAGAGAGAGAGGGAGGATACATTGCAGAGGAAGCACACAGGAAGCAAACATGGCATTTTTTATCCCTCCAATGCCAACACTTCTGTGCTCTTACCCTGCTCTGACCCATGGAGGGTGACATCTTGCTTTTAGAGTGTTTGCCGCCACAGCCCCCACACCACCTCCACACACACACACACACTTTATCACCACACCAGATTTTACAGCTGGATGAAGAGCATCAATGGGAGCAGTGAGCGAGTGGCCAGACAATGGACATGGCGTCCAGGCCGGAGCGCTAGCCCAGGATTTCCTGGCTTACAACACCACAAAAAAAAAAAAAAGTTAGACCTTTCCGGCTGCACAATAAAGAAAGTATGAGAAAAAGGAACATGATGGATAATCACACAATCCAGACATGTGGGGATGTATCAATTTGCAGGTTGGCAGGCAGATATTAGGTTGTTTGTTTTTGACTGCCATTGTAAGTTACTGGAAGGGTCTGCCTGTCCCAGCACTGGGGAGCTCAGGCAGTCTGACATAACACGGCTTAGAAAAAGCAAACAGAGGCGAAACGAGCGGTGCCTTCAAACACGAGCGCCACCCCGACATCAAACGCTGAATCTAACCCAATCCTCCCTTTCACTGTCCTATGAGCCTGCATTGAAGCTGTCAGGCCTTGTTAATAGAGAGACGGCCACAGCCAGCCTGTCTGCCGTCCCAAACGCCTGACTGTCGGCTGGTCTGTGCCTCTTTCTGTCTGACATCTCAACACTCTGATTGTCGCCAGCTTTCTGTTATTTTGCTCCTTGACACACAACTTGTCCCTGAGTTTTTAGAGGAGTGGGGTGAAGGGAATGTAAGGGTCAACACAACAGTATGAGCTAAAGGGAAAAATGTGAGGGTGAGGGGGAAAGATGGGAGCTGAAGGACCACACAACCCAGGCAAGGCTAAGGTTGCTCCATATACAGTACATCCAACCTGATCAAGATGGCGTGACGGATATATATATATTCAACAATGACAATTTAAAAGCCATGAGAAAAAAAACAATGCATAAATGCATTTGCCCATTTGATTTGTTTGGGTTTATATCAAGTTAAAAAATTATGGTCATTGGAATGTGCTTTATTGCACCCTCAAGATTATGTGCTCATCATGTCTGACCGGGAGAGAGAGCACAAACACTGTATAGATTAACACTAAAGTTTTGCCTTGAATTCATCACCTACTGACTGATTTTAGAATCATGTCAAATTTCTCACTAATTGCCATTTTCTGCTACTTCACATTTCACCACATTTCAGAAACAAACTTTTTACTCCACTACATTTATTCTATGACTTTAGTTACCAGTTGTTTTCAGAGTGAGATTAATAATACACACTATAATTATACAACTTGTTTGCTTCGTGATGGGAGGTTCACAAGCAACCCAGCAGTATACAAACTCACTTAAATTTTAATTACCGGATTAAAACTGTATGACCACCAAGACAGTATGTAAGGTAGATAAAATTAACACCACAACAGCTACATTGTTCTACAGTTGCTGCCATGTCTGTTTTTTGGTAATAAACCAAAGCAAAGGCATAAACCTTGCTCTTAAGATAGCACTAACTAAAAAGTCAGGGTCATTTATTTTACTTTTATTTATCCATCAAATATTAGCCGAGATATTTCTGGAGCAATCTAGTGACCAGCAGAACACTGACATCCACAGTATATATACACAATATTTATTACTTTCTTACATTTTTTAATTACATATGAGGGGTTTGTGCTCACTTTTCACCTTCTGAATGTCAGCTCAATTAGCCTGGTTCAGGCTTAATTTATTTGCCTGTGACATATAAAACAAAAACCTGCTGACCAAAGTGATATTCACTGTTCCACTCTCCTTGGATTTCCTGTAAACCCACTCAGTCCTGTGATCTCCTGAGGAGCAGAGCATCAGGGATTCCCTCAGCCTTCCTGCCCTCCTTTCCTCTCCCCTCATTCTTTACTTCCTCCTCCTCTTTGCAGGAGCACATAAGCCTCTTATCAACAGGGTTCAAGGCTTCAAGTGGTTCAGGAACTGTTTAAAATGTATTGCTTTCACACATCTGGCAGGGGGCTGTTTTTTGTTCAGTAAATAGGACAACCTTTACGTGGATTTACATTTGGTGTGTACAAACTACAAAATACAAAATAATTTCCTCAAAGTCTCAAGTAAAAGCACTTTTTAAATTTTTATTTAAGACATTGAAAATGAAAGAGCGCAGCTTCTTCCTCCTTAAGTATACTGTAAATCCAGCCTTACAGGTGGCTCAGTGTCACCTCAGGGAAGTGAACCCCCCAACCTCAGAGAGTAATGGAGTCAGACAGAGGAGTTTTTGTGCTTAAGGGAAACAAGAGAAGCTGCCGATTATCAGCACAAGAAGCAAAAGATCCCTTCATTCTTAAAACCCCCCAAGCAAGGCTCTGAAGCCTAATATGCTCTTTTATCCCTCCTGATTTGAAACACAAAAGCTCTTCATGAGCATGACAGAGAGAGAGAGGGGGAAATGTTGCGTAAGTTGTGAAGAAAAATCTTAATCTCTCTCTTAATTAGTCAAAGTATAATAAATACTCAATAAAAGCAGTGCAAAGAGTACAACAAATCATGATTTGGGAAAAGCTTGTTTCTTCAAGAACAATTTAGGAGTGTAGATCAAGATGCAACACTTTTTTCTTTCTTACAATCAGAAGGAAATTCAAGACTAAACACAAGAATATAAGATGAGTTGTACAGAGGACAAGGATGCAGTGCTGTGAACCAATAAACTATAGGATCCCAAAAAGCTGTTAAGAGTTTTGTCCTAGTATGAGAACCTAGCAGAGGGTCCTCTCAACATCAGGTATATGCAAGATACTTCCCACCTTGTGCCAGTGATGGGCTGAATGTCTGTTTCAATTGTGTTTCACCTGAGTCCAACATATTTATAACACCTGCCAGTCATTTTCTTTATGCTTTATGTTTAATCTGAACCCTTAACTTTACATCTCTGGGATGGGAAGATTTTTTTTTCTCATTTTTTTCATCAATGTATTGTCTGTCAATAACACACTTTTCCTTATGCTATATAATAAAATTGCAGGCTTTGTTTCCTGAGTGTCTTCTCCAGGTATTTGGCAAACTACTAATCCGTCTTCCTGGGGAGATGCCCAGCACCATGAGCGGATGTTCGCAGACAATCATCCTGTGAGGGGGAAGGGCAGTGACCCATGTCTCCTTAAATGTCCAGAGGTCAGCCAAAACAGGGGTGTTGGATTCAAACGGAGCTTCATTTCAACACGGTGTGTTCAAGGCCCCACTGAGCTCTGACCTGCAGCCTCTTGAAAGAAAGCCATTGTTGTGTCAGACTCTGAACACCTCTCTCAGTCTTGCAGTTTTCACTTTCATTTAAAACTAGTTAAACTTGAAAAAAAATGTAAAAAGCCAAATCAAGACTGGACAAGGTCCCTCAAGTCAATTAAAAATAGTGAAACACTGCTTGAGCAAAAACTATTTTCTGATTAAAAACTATTTTTCCACCATGAATTCAGTTTTTGAAATTAAATGCCAAGGGTTTTGCTTTGTTTTTTTTTTTAACAATACAGTATAAAAACACTGCATGTAAAAATCCTGCAATCAAAATTTTAACTCAGTACAGACATTTTAACACCTAGATATACTAAAGTACTAAAAGAAAAGGTACTGTACTAATTACAACCTTTTTCAGATGGCACATGTGTGAAAATGTATTTTTAGAAATATTTGCAAATTTATTAAACATAAAAGGTCTGTCCTTTACAAAAGTATTCAGGCCCCTAATTCAGTAGTTTAAGAAGCCCCTTTGGCAAAAAAGACACCTTTAAGTCTAGGTCAGTAAATCTCTGTGGGCTTTGCACACCTGGATTTGGGCAATTTATCCCATTTTTCCTGGCAGGTCCTCTGAAACGACCCACGCTGGAATAGAAGCGTCTGTGAACAGCCATCTTCAGAACTCTCCAGAGTTGTGTCCAGTGGTTTGCCTGGTCCATTCAACAGTCAGAGACTAGTCCTAAAGACACACCAGTGTTGTCTTGGCGGTTTGCGTCAGGTCATTGTCATACTGAAAGGTGAACCGTCAGCCCAGTCTGAGGTCATGACCACTCTGGAGCAACTTTACTTCAAGGACCTCTCAGTATGTGGCTGCATTCATACTTCACTTAATTCTGACCAGCCTCCTTGACCCTGCTGCTGAGAAGCCATATTTACATACTTTACCAAAGGGGTAGCTATAGCCAGGTGATGGCAGGGCCTGGTGTTCATCAGGGATAATGCTTGGAGTTCTGCCCAAAGGTTTCAGTTTTTGTCCCAGGAGAACAGAATCTTTTTCCTCACTTCAAATCTTTTGAATAATGGTCGGTGAACTCCAAGCAGGCTGTTACTTGCTTTTTACTCAAATATTCGCCTGTCTGATCATTCTACCAGACCTGATTGATGGAAAGCTGCTAAGGTGGTTACTCAGTTTGGCCAGACAGTCGGAAGATTCCTGTTGGCTCCAATTAATTTTGCTCTGATCAGTGCCTCACCATAGTTTTATCACAGAGGTCTATAGAGAGTTCCTTGGACATCATGCCTTGGTTTTTGTTCTGACACACAGTGTAAACTGTGGGACCTTATATACACAGGTATGTACTTTTTAAAAACTATCCAATCAGTTTAACTGGCCCCAGGTGAACTCCAGGCACATCTCAATGACAGAGCAAACAGGATGCACCAGACCACAGGTCGGAGCGCCACAGCAATAGGTAAAGGCAAATACTAAAATCAAGTAAAAGTGGGACAAAACTGTGAAGAAATGTATGATTGTATCTAACACTCCTCCACAAACTAACTATTTTGTCCTGAATGTAGAGCATAGTGAAAAAGAAAACTAAGCCCTCAGCAGAAGGGACCACAGACTAATAAAAGAAAAATTAAACTCATCGGCATAACTAGGTACCACTAGAATAATTAAGAAAATATTTTTTTATTTGGGTGAACTGACCTTGTGAGAAGCACATACTGATTAAGTTAGCACCTCTCTTTGAATCCTCCAATATCCACTCACTTTAAAACCTCCACAGATGCTTTCACATCTCTCTCAGCCACACTGGTCGTATTAACGGCCACTGAGCCTGGCCTGAGATCTGCTTCACATTGAGAGGATCAAAGTCTGGAGGGGGGAGCTGTAAGGCAGTAACGTGTTCCTCAGGGGAGTCCTCTGCCTGGGAAAGTGCAATAGGTTAGAATATCAGTGAGACGTGCCCTAGAGCGTAACCGCTCACCTGTTATCCGACTGCGGCTTTGGCACTGTTTCTCTGCGGTCATGAGGCCGCCTCAGCTTCCTATCAACTCCGTCTGTCCCGTGTTTCCCAGCAAACATTTTGATGCTGAATAAATCATGAAGACAAACTGCACATAACACTTACAACCCAAGGAACAAATGAGGACGACTATCAGTTTCAGTAGTCCTGTCTGACACTAGGGAAAGTATTAAACTATATATACTTGAAATTTACAAAAAACATTGGATGGTATATATCGGCCATAGCAGTGAAAGTCGATTTATTTGATTAGTCACATAATAGGGAATTCATCAACAGCAAAAAGTATTTGTTGGCTTCTCAGCTGTGAAGACTTGCTTTTCTTTGCCATGCGTGACAGTAAATTGAAGACCTTTTGGTTTAGACTGATCAGACAAAATTAAGATAAAATAAGATCAAATTAATAAAGATTCATTCTTTTCTTAAACCTTAAGGTGATGACATTTTGTTTACAAAATAATTAATAAAATGAGTAAATCATCAGATTAACTGATCACAAGTAATTCTTAGTTGCAGCCACCACTTATTTTCACGAACAGATGAGGAACATTTTGTGGTACAGATATGTCTATGTGAACAAATGTTCAGTTGAGCTGTTAAAGCATGAAATAAGTTATTGAGAAAACATAATTCAGATATTCAATAAACTATTAATTTAGATTGTTTAAACCTATTTTCATGAAACATCTAAATTACTTATTATTTTCAATCATTTGGTCTATTAAATTTTCACATTAACAATGCCTGCTACCTTTTCCAAAATCCCAATATTACCTTTTTATTACTTATTTTGTCCAACCAACAGTACAAAACACAAACCTATTCAATGTACTATGACAGTCAACCAAAGAAACCAGCAAAGAAACACACATTTGAGAAGCTGGAATTGATAAATATATTCTTTTTCTTTTTGTATAGCTGCCATCATACATGCTGACACCAAAATGAGACAACCTGATGATGGACTTACAGTGCATGGTTGGGTTCTGCTGGTTAGTATTTCTAAAACTCAATAATGGCCACACAAACAGGATAAACAGGCTCCCAAACAATCACAGAACTGAAGAAATCTTCCAATTTTTTAAAATCTCTCATCTTTTATTTTCTGTACATATTCAGTAGATAAACATTTTTAACTTTAAGTATAAAAAAAGTAAAATAGTGCATACACAGCCTGTAAACATTAATAATCAACCCCTCTGCAGCCAAAGAAACTAAAATGGTTCTGATTGTCCCTTTAGGTCTCTTGGGTCTCTTATAGAAACAGTCCTGACAAATCTAAGGCAGGAAACAGAAAACGGAAACATTCAGTTGATCCAGCTGTTTTCTCCCTTTCTCCCCTTCCTCCTCTGTTTCTGTGTCATTCCCCTCTCCCTCACTCTCTCTCTCTGTCTCCCACATATTAAGTGTCTGGGGAAGGGGGGGGGGGGGGGGGGGGGGTCGAACAGGTGTCTGTTGACTGTCCCAGCAGCCTGTTAGATACAGGTTTTACCTCGTGCTCCCAGCTGCTTGCACACAAACACACACTCTTGTACGTTTGTTTTGATTCCTAGTGGGGACTTTGACTCACATTTATTTCCTGGGGACTCAGCCCTAACCCCAACCAAAGCAACTGCTTACCTAACTCCAACCCGGAATTGGACCTTAAATCAAGTCATCGCTCTAAAACTCAGTGATTTACGGGGGGGGGTTCAGTCCCCACAATCTAAGTAATGTATGGATGAGTAACCAGGCACATGCACACACGTCTGTACAGTTATCTTTGTAAGGACATAAGGCATCTCCTACCCTCTTACCCCGGACTGACCATAACACCACAATTAAATAACTAACCCCAACCATTACTCTAAACCTAACTTTATTAACCTCAAACTATCCTTCGAAAGTATGTGAAACTGTCTTTATGGTATTAAACTCAAACCGGTCCTCACAATGTATATATACGTAAAAGTACATACAGACACACAGCTATGCATATACAGGGAGACACATGCACCTCTCCTTCCATGACATCTGAAAATTCCTATGGATTACTTCTAATTCTTCTGACAGATGGACAAATGGTGGTGCTGGTGGTGGTGGTGTGTGTGTGTGTTCTTTCACTGAGGCTGTAACCCAACCACCCCACCACCTGCAACTCGGCTGAGAAACCCAGAGGAAAAGAGAAGGCACACTCTCTCACTTTCTTTCACTGTCTCTGTCTACATTATTGACATGCCTGCCAAAATAATATACAGATGTGCAGGGGATAGGGAAATAATAACACCTCATGAGAAAAGACTTACACTGACATAACTTCTTTACGGTGTCAAACACTGACAAGATGTATCATATGAAGTTAAACAACTGTTAG
Source organism: Mastacembelus armatus (assembly GCF_900324485.2). NCBI lineage: Eukaryota > Metazoa > Chordata > Actinopteri > Synbranchiformes > Mastacembelidae > Mastacembelus > Mastacembelus armatus. The sequence goes on from NC_046646.1 coordinate 13,395,559, forward strand.
CAGAAACTGTCAGCTGGAACACAGTTGTAGAAATCAGCAGGTTGATTTGTAAAAAGGCAGTATGTTTAAAATTATAAATCATCATGGCTTATTCAGAAAAAAAAAAAACATGGCCCAAGAATTTGCCCTATACAGCTGTGTGGTTGCCATTACTAATCCTATAAATGAATCTGTTAACAGACTTACTGTACCTGCAGCCCTTTACAGATTTGAGATTTGATTCAGAGCTTGCCTGCCCTCTGGAGACACTGCTCTGCCTGGGTGAGTCTCTGCTGCCCATTTTGTGCATTACTCATCTGAATAATGGGTGAATGGGTTAAAATTGTGGATAACGTTGTGTGGTTTTTCCAGAAGGTGAACTACAACAAGTCTCAAGTACAGTAAATCTTACACAATAAGATTGTCACCAATGAAGAAAGATAACTGTATGAATACAAAGCACTAGACAAACTCACTGTATACAGCTGATGAAGGAGGATACGATACTTCAATATAGTTTTTTTTTTCCAAGGGGCTGCAGCACAAACAAAATCTCATGGTCTGACACTTATGCAGACTGCAAACTGAATAGGAAGACTATTCAGTGCCTCTAAGCAGCAGGTTCATACTTCATTCGAATCATAAGTTATACTTGTGCCACCTACTTATTCTACTTCAAGGCCATTGTGATTTTTCCAGCTACAACACTTACCCAACATTTATGCAAGTCAGGCAGTTTGTGGAAAACTCCATGATTGGTTATCATCATTGTGCAATTACTCCATGATACACATTACATCATTTAAATCACGGCTAACAACAGTTTGTACGTCACAATGCTGTGGTGATCTAGGATTTTAGTTAAAAAAAAAAGTCTCAACCCTTGAGCACACACCATGGAGATACAGAGGCAAAACATCAGACAAACTGAGGCAAACCCACATCTAGAGACATGAACGATGAGACAAAGTGATGAAATGATCAAAGAACAGACAAAAGATCACAAACCCTAAGCCTAGCACCCCACCTCTTCACCCAACACACACTTACAGCCATCAAGTAGCACAGGATGCAAATGTTGGTGTTTCCTACCTGGATGCCTGTCAGTAACAGAGTGCCTTGCTGACTGATGGGTGATGGGAAAAATGGCCTGCTGCATGCTGGGTAATGAGCTGATGACAACCTGGTCTGCCTGCTTGCTATCTCTTCCCAGCAGTCAGCTTACAATAAACCTGCAATAAATTAAATAAAAAATATACAAATTTATTAGTGAATTGTAATTATTGGCACAGAAATTGTTGGAAGTTATAAATGCAACGGTGACTTATGTTCGCATTTGTTTTCTGTTTAAGCAAGGAAAGAGAATTTATTTGGAGTTGGGATGAATAAAAGTCCAATCACTATTTTTTGCTCTGCATTGCTCTTCACCAACTCCTGAGGGAATTATCTGGCTCTTTAGCTGTTAATGCACCACTTTATTCACCAGCTAATGGCTAAGCTCATCTGCAGCCCCATTTGTCTTAGACTGTCACCTAGGGACCGTGCCCTGTGCACTTCACTTTAAGAAAGGTGGAGATGCCACCTAGATGCACATTTGCCATACCAGCAACTTAGTTCTCACCCTTAAAAGAGTTTTTCCTCTGGTAAAACTGTGAAAACAAGCAAAACCACAAAAATAGAAACAGTTTTAAATATTATTAGATAATTAGGGTCTAAATATTTAAACTTTATCACTTTAGGAGTATAAAATGTACCCAAAATGATTGATTTTTGGTGAAGAAAGGTCATTATTTTTTGCAGTGTGCCATTCGGCCACCTGTGCCTCAATTTAAGGGAGGGGAGGAGATGTCTGGACGGTGACGGGGGGAGGAGGAAGGTTGTTTTGTTCCTTGGTCAAATACAGCAAATACCTTGGCCTCCGGATGTCTCCATTTCAAGACAATGACCTCCCTGAAACCTGTCACAGACTGAAGGCCTCCATAAACTCCCAGTCTGTCTCTGTCTGACACTTTTTGTTTTCTTTTCTTTCTTTATTCTTTTTCACTTTTACTCTCTGCATTCCTAAGCAATATTTTAAATTCATAAACAGATTTTTTTTTTAAAACAGGAGATTACAACAACAAACATGTTTACTGGGACATGCAGTTTACACCAGGCAACATGAAACCTCCCCACATCATACAAACATCAGCCAATAGTTCAGTCACAGAGACACAAGCCTGACACAGAGAAAAATAAAATGGGTAGCGTTTTCAAATTAGGTCTGAATTTAGATACTGGATGTGAAGTGCACAGGTTTGATGTAACAGGATACACATGACTAAACCCGGTTAATTAAATCAAAGTTTAACAATCTCTCTGAGGAAATTAGATAATGTAATTAAAGCAAATGATCTGTCTGAGGAATATAACACCACAGGGCTCCTTCATAAAATTATCTGAATATTCAGAGCAGCTCTCTGGTGTCTCCTTCATTGATTTTAGATCTTCACTGTTCCAAAAAGACTGAAACCTGTTTCAAATGTCTTATCAAATGTCTTCTCAAAGTACAATTAGACACTGATGTTTTCTTTTATATTTACTTCTTAGGGTTTACTTTTTTCTTTTACCTGGTCATATGAACACAGTGACTACACTTTACAGGAAAAGCTGTTTCTTCCTCATAATCCAAAGTCCTGGTCACAAAATATCTTAATTATTCTTAGAGCTACAATAAAGTCCCAGCAGCAGACTCTAAAATCAGCTGATCACTGGATGACACACACACGTTTCCCTTAGCTCATCGTGAACGCGCACCGATCACCAGGTTGGTGGACACAAACATTCAAGTTCAACTTGTGCACAATTCATTTTGCAGCAACGAGGACTGGGCCCTGCACGTCCTCAGAGAACTTTGGGGATGCGGGTTCACACGGTGTCAATAAACAGTAGACACGCCACATGATAATGCAGCTGTCCCGAGGGGAAATCATCGAAACACATTCAGCTGGTGGGCGGTAAAAATAATATAACTCACCTGTGACGGACTGATTCAGCTCCATCTGTGGACCTGTGAAGAAAGTGGCCTAAGGTGGATGTGACTGGTTGATTTTCATACATGAAAGAAGCACAAAGTGTTTTCTTGCCTTTCTTTGTCATGTAGCGACCCTGTTTTGTCTATAACCTGGAGTTTGCCACTAATCGATGTGTGTGGGAGAGCTAACTTTCAAGTCAGCCATCGCAACCTCCAAAGCGCGTTCACGTGTCTATATGATATGCATTGCCATGTGTGCGCGCGCACCTGACAGGTCTCCTTTGATTGGTTAGAAGGGGGAGCCTCGGTCAAAGGCTTGACAAGTGAAGACTTGAGTATCTTTGTCTTCTTTGCTTCACTGTGGATTAGGCTGCTGTTTGTTTTCTGTTTTCAAATCTGCATTATTGGATTTGGCATCATAGAAGTCATGAAATTTACTTCAGGGATGAATAAAGTTTTATATAAAGTTTTTTATATCCATCCAATATCTATTTAGGGTCCCAGGGATCTGCTGGAGCCTATTCCAGCTCTCTTTGGGTGAAAGGCAGGGGTACACCCTGGACAGGTCACCAGTCCATCACAGGGCCATATAGAGACAAACACCCTCACACACTCACACTCACACTCACTCCTATGGGCAATTTAGAGTCACCAATCAACCTGACATACATGTTTTTGGACTGTGGGAGGAAACCAGAGTACCTGGAGAAAACCCACACAAGCACAGGGAGAACATGCAAAGGTCCCTGACGGGTTCTGAACCATGAACCTGCTTACTGTGAGGCAACAGTGCTGCTGCCTTATCTTAATTGCTGCATCTATATGCTCTTTATCTGCCTGCTTTCCCCTTAAGTATCCAGCTATATTATGCTTTTTTCATAACCTTCCCAGAAGATTCATAGTGTAATGCTGAGTTACACACTTTTTACTGCTAACGTTATTAATTATTCTATGATTACTTAGTGCTGATATTACTCTTTCCTTTGTTCATTAGATTTATTAGATTCCAGCAGCACATGTGTCACTGTCTCCTGAACATTATACATATTCTATATTAGAACATAATATCTGTGCACTAATACCAGTCTGTGTCATAGAAGCCTTTGACAGCATATATCCACATTAAGTTAAGATTTGGGGAGTATTTCTACAAAAAATATTAGAGGAAAGTTACATACTGTAGTTTTAATTGGATATTTTAGGAGAAATGATCTGCCCTGATTATACTGTATTTTTCATTACTGAAAATTGAAACCACTTGATTGAAGCAACAATGTGAGGGTCACCTGAGGGTGCTCTCTGTGTAGCTTACAAACCCACAGATTGCTTTGGAAAGTGCTCAGAAGTAAATCTAAACTTACACTTAGACATTAAAGTGTTTGCCACTTTTTATACTGCGGTGGGAACTGACTGATAAGGACTTACCTTTAATTCCCCTGATTCTTTTGAATCATTTGTTTTCACCAGCAGACAGCGGGCACAGCACTGGTAAAAGTAACACATTTGAATTTTAAAGAGGTACAATATGTTAATCTCATGTTACTCCCACTGAGAAACAGGTTTTAAGTGTTTATACCTGTTCTGAATGACACTGAAAGTAGGATGTAAACCCTGCCCGCATGAGACTAGTGATATGCCATGTTTGGATGGTGCCTCTCCAAAAGCATTGATAGTGTCACACTAGTTTGCACACATGAAAAGTGATGGATATAGTTGTGTGAAGAATGAAAAAAAGGAGTTTTATAGTTCAAACCTGCTTATTTTCACACTCCTGCACATCTGGTCGATGCTCGCCGGACTCTTGGTTTTGAAAAGCTGTGGGTGGCGAACATATTTAAACAATGGACGCTCTGCATTTATAATAGATAAAATAATTTAAAAAGGTTTGCATATGGACAATGGGGAATATAAACACCCTTGAGTTTCACAACTTTCTCATAAATGCACTCTGTCAGCCAAAGCATTTGTAAGGCCAGTAGGCAAATTTAACTGACAATAAAGACAATATATTCAAACTCATCTGTTACTGGATGCTCTTTAGATGCTACTGTCACTGTATGAAAAAACAGATTGAGAGCATCTGAATAGTGACAATCCTCTTTCAGTGGGTAAAACCTATTCTGCCTGTGGAGGACCAAGACAAATTTGTCTTGTTTGGCTGCTCTTACAGACTATCCTGTGTGCTCCTCATAAACTATCCAACTGGACACGCTGGACATACGCACAGCTACACTGCTAAGCGTGATGTTGGTGTTGATAAAGAGTAATAGCACTGGAAAGTAGAATAAATTATTTTAACCCTTTAAGTTCCCTAGTAGAAAAAAAACTGCTTCTGTTCTGCATGTACGTTAAGACTTACAGCACTTTGTGGTTTGGGTGGGCATTCATTTCCTCCTGTTCATTTATCAGCAGTAAAAAAAAAAAGATGAATGACTTTACAAAATATGTGTTGCAGCTGACAGGTTAAAAAAAGAAAATTGTTTAATTTTCACTCAATACAAGCCTGTTACATCAGGGTACACTGCACTCTTGTGGTCTGAAAGGTGCACATCACCCAACTATTAAAATACATTTAGAGATCTGCACCAGGTAATGAGAAAAGATAACACTCAAATATTCCCCCACACGACTGATGGAGGAGAGAAAGGGATGAACGAACTCTTCGGACACGTTAGTCTTTACGGCTCATGTAATTTAAACTTTTGATTGTTGTCCCTCATGCTCTTTTTCTTTATATTCCTAATTTGATATGTAGTCCAATCCCAGATGGTGAAATGCAGAATTTCATTTCTTTGACATTTTTTTTTAAACTAGTTTTCAATGTGACTTTACTAAGGATTTTGATCTTACAGCACTGTTTATGAAAATGCACTCCTCTGGCTCAGCCCTTGCTTTATGCACAAAAAAAAAAGTTATGGAAATCAGTGCTGATGCTACAGTCTCAACAGAGTTAAGATTAAATCTCCTGAATGGTACTTCAGCAAAACACACATTTATACACATAAATGTTTTGGTTGCTGGAAGGAAAGGAAACATACCTGCGCTCACAACCACATGTATGCCAGCGCACACAACTTTTATTTATGCCAAACTGGACTCACTGGCTTCCACTGTGGGGGAGCAGGAGAAGGATAAAAAGGGGAACAAGCTGTCTTTGTGTCTGACAAATTATTTTCTGCACGTTACTCGCACAGAATAACGTATTCATTGTGCAGCCGAGTGAGTGTTCAAAACCTACCCTAAAGCATCGGTTCTGGGGTGTAAACTGGAGGATTTAAGGCTGTCGGGGGGCGTCTGTGACAGCAAAACCTCAGGCAGGAAATTCACATGGACTGACTTGACGTTGCATTGAGTTTGGAATAGTCTGCACGTTCTAACAGCATTTATCTTTGTATTTGATTTAAACAGTCACAAGCCATAAACAGTAGAAAAAACAATTAATACTAGGCCTCATCTTGTTTCACGTATGTTTCCATCCAAAATCTGAAACCCCTACCTCAACATACCAAGGCTTTAATAGTCCTGAAAACACAATCGGCTTCTGACTAAAGCTAATGGGGTCCTACATGAACACCAAACCTTCAGTTAAAATTAGGGTTCTACTTATTTCACAAGTGATCTGTTTCCTTCTTGTGTTTACTGTTTCGTACAAACTTCAAGTGTATGCAATATGTCCTTATAGAGACTCAGTAAGATCTGCGATCCTAGTGATGACTTTGAGGGTTTGGACACTCCTGTGCAGACCGTGTACATCAGATGAGTTAACCTGGAGGCCATCACCCAGAAAGAACAAATCCAAATCCATTAACACAAACCCAAGAAGTCCTGTGATATCTGTAAGGTGCATTGACGAAATGTCACTTAACTTTTTCTAACCACAGAACATCAATAATGTAAAACAAAAAACTTAACAGATTTTTTGTCTGTGTGCTGAGCTCACTGCTGACAAATCCTATGGGAAAAATCCATTCAAACCTCACTAAGCCTTTGTCATGAGCTGGGAACAGAATCCAATTTGCTGATCCAGTACTAGTGAAGAGTAAGTGCAAGAAAAAACAGTCTTTAAGTGCTGTTAGGGTTGACTGTTTTGTGTTTATGCTATAAAAATTCACTTTTGTCTGTGGTTGGACAATTCAATAGGTCTGTTTCTTTTTTCTCATTTTCTTTCTGAGCAAATAATATGTGATTCTAAACTGATGGGCATTAATCTGAAAAAAAAAAAAAAATATCTGAAAAAGGATTTCCTCAAGACTTTGCGACCTGGCTGCAGGAATTTACTCAGCCATAAGAGCATTAGGGAGATCAGCCAATGATGTTTAATCATGAGACCTGGCTCAAAGTTAACAGTCCAGGTCATCCCTAAGGTCTTGGATGGGGTAGAGGTCAGGGCTTTGTGCAGGCCAGTCAAATTCTTCTATACCAACCAGAGAAATGAATTATTCTATGGGTCAGACTTCTGTCTCCTTTATAAACTACAGGCATTACTGTTTCTTAAACATGTCAAAACATAGTGGTGATACACACCGATTTCTCATTCTGCTTGAGATATATATATATATATATATATATATATATATGAGTGGACAGCCATTTTCAGGTCTCTCCAGAGATGCTCAATTGGGTTTAGGTCAGGGCTCTGGCTGGGCCAGTCAAGAACAGTCACAGAGTTGTTCTGAAGCCACTCCTTTGTTATTTTAGCTGTGTGCTTAGGGTCGTTGTCCTGTTGAAAGGTGAACCTTCGGCCCAGTCTGAGGTCCTGAGCACTCTGGAAGAGGTTTTCTTCCAGGATATCTCTGTACTTGGCCGCATTCATCTTTCCTTCAATTGCAACCAGTCGTCCTGTCCCTGCAGCTGAAAAACACCCCCACAACATGATGCTCCCACCACCATGTTTCACTGTAGGGATTGTATTGGGCAGGTGATGAGCAGTGCCTGGTTTTCTCCACACATGCCGCTTAGAATTAACGCCAAAAAGTACAATCTTGGTCTCATCAGACCAGAGAATCTTATTTCTCATAGTCTGGGAGTCCTTCATGTGTTTTTTGGCAAACTCTATGCGGGCTTTCATGTGTCTTGCACTTCGGAGAGGCTTCCGTCGGGCCACTCTGCCATAAAGCCCCGACTGGTGGAGGGCTGCAGTGATAGTTGACTTTGTGGAACTTTCTCCCATCTCACGACTGCATCTCTGGAGCTCAGCCACAGTGATCTTTGGGTTCTTCTTTACCTCTCTCACCAAGGCTCTTCTCCCACGATCACTCAGTTTGGCTGGACGGCCAGGTCTAGGAAGAGTTGTGGTCATCCCAAACTTTTTCCATTTGAGGATTATGGAGGCCACTGTGCTCTTAGGAACCTTGAGTGCTGCAGAAATTCTTTTGTAACCTTGGCCAGATCTGTGCCTTGCCACAATTCTGTCTCTGAGCTCCTTGGGCAGTTCCTTCGACCTCATGATTCTCATTTGCTCTGACATGCACTGTGAGCTGTAAGGTCTTATATAGACAGGTGTGTGCCTTTCCTAATCAAGTCCAATCAGTTTAATTAAACACAGCTGGACTCCAATGAAGGAGCAGAACCATCTCAAGGAGGATCAGAAAAAATGGACAGCATGTGAGTTAAATATGAGTGTCACTGCAAAGGGTCTGAATACTTATGACCATGTGATATTTCAGTTTTTCTTTTTTAATAAATTTGCAAAAATTTCTACATTTCTGTTTTTTTCTGTCAAGATGGGGTGCTGAGTGTACATTAATGAGAAATAAAATGAACTTTTTGATTTTGCAAATGGCTGCAATGACACAAAGAGTGAAAAATTTTAAAGGGGTCTGAATACTTTCCGTACCCACTGTATGTATATATATATATATATATATATATATATATATATATATATATATATATATATATTAATGGGGTACAAACTGTATCTGCTATCAGCTCTACTAAACGTCATGTTAAAGAAAAAAAACAAACTCACTCTTAAAACATTTCTTTACTCAATGCACATCTTCACTGCATTTTTTTCTCTCAAATATAGATAACATATACTGAAAGTGACTCTTAATCACAAAACACCTAACACAAACAATGAGGGTGAAAACAAAAAGGCCATTTTTCTTGTATACAGCATGTACTATACAGTATGTCTGAGCCCTCTTTGTATAAATTACAAAAAAGAAAAACAAAAAAAACTCTTTAGCCAGATGGCTGAAGACATTCAATACTAAAATAGTCAACCAATCATCCTGCATGAGAACAAATGGATTAAAAAAAAAAAAAAATTCTTACAATGACATCAATTTCTAATTTGACATCACTTTTGAAAATCTCTGGTAAATGTCGTCATCTCTGCAGTTGACAGATATTACAGAGCTCTGAAAGCATCTATCTTTAGAGTTTAGAAAGCCCTGTTTTGGACAGCTCAAAGGGAATAAATTAAGAATAAAACAGCAGTACAAAAAAAGCTTATAGTCACAGCTGTTACACATCCACTCTCATCTCTCCACTTTGTAACGAAAACTGTACCGACTTGTGAAAAACAAAGATTTTTTTTTCTTTTCTTTTTTTATAAAAATGACATCGACCTCTACAAAATACTTATGGTTGACAATGATAGAGAAATCTAGTACTTTTCTAAGAAGTACAGAATGTCATTTAGGCCATTACAAATTTTACACCTCTAACTTTTTACAGTGACATCTGTGACTTTCATCAATGAGCGATGAGCGTCTGATAAAGATTTCCATTGTCATCATGTTATTTTTGTGTTCTGTAATAAAATATTTCACTCTTCATCACATGACTTGGTATGGATATATCTTATAGTGAGCAGGAAAACAATCCAATCCACAATCAATTACACATATTCTATATTTAACTAAAATCTTTGAGCGTTACCAAATTTTAGGCAGTCTCTTACAGTGAAAAATTACTGTTCTTAATAAGAATAAGGAAGGTCAAGCTGAAAGGACCTCGGCTTTGTCCTGATAACCATGTTCAAAGAAAACGTAATGAATTCACCATCTGGGACTTAATTTTCACAGAACAAGCAAGCATTTCAATAGGGAAAAATATATTAAACTTTTGGAGATTTTTCAGATTTAAATAAAATTAGAAAGTTAAAACAAAGTAGGTTTTCCTACATTTGAACTAAAAACAGATTTATCTCGAAAAAAGACTTTTTTAAAGACTTTTTTTTTTCTTATCTGTATAGACAGCAATGATATTCTCAAAAGTGGCTACAGTGACTGATTCATCTGTGCAGGTAACTTCTTTCAATCTGCATTTCAAACACTAGATGGAGGAAAAAGACCAAATCAAACGTGGAGAAAGGAGAAAAATGAGGTAAGGACATGTTTCAATTAACACATTCACTGTAAACCAACTATTCTCAGGTGAAACGAAGAACTGGAAATTAACATTTTGCTTCGTATTTTTGCTACCTGTGGCTCCTGTACTAGACATTAGCACTAGTTAGATATTATTGGCTAAATAAATACCACACTGCATATTTAACTGTAGTGTATTTAAATAAAGTTCCTGTGTTAACTGGATTTACATGTACTCCTTCTAGTATTCTGACGTATGTACACTAAGGCAGGGTTTCAAACCTCAGTATCTTTTCACTTTTTACTAGCGAAAATGTGTTACACCATAGCACTGAACTACTGGTCTGTATTATATTTCTGATCATCGTCCTCGTCATCGTATACTTATCTTTTAAGAACATCTGGAATAGCGTCTGAGTTAAATTAACAATCAGATATTATGTTTATATTTCACAATATAAGTGTGAAAAACAAAATCTGTGCCAGTACTGTCAACTTTCACATTAATACCCAGCCTTTAATGAACACGAGTATGAAGAATGGTTTCCAGTCAATACAATACAGTCAGTATTTGTAACATGAGCAGAACTGGGTGAACCCTCAGAGACATCCTTCATTGCGCATTCCTGCTGAACCCATGTTTGCGCTCTGAAGATTGTAACTCCTTGCCATCACTGCATGACATGAGATGCAACAAAATCAGCACCAAACCCAAAATAATGACCTACCATGCTGTGGTATTCCTGGGTTCAAACCTGAGGTTTAGCTGATTCTGGTCCAAAGGAAAAAAAAATAAATAAATACTGACCGACAGGAGCTGAAGGTCCGTGAAGTTTGATGGTTTATTAATATGTTAAAGGGGCTGGCCTTTGTGTGTCAACTCCAGTCCTGTCTGAAACCTCTGCAGTCCCACACAGCCCAATCTCAAGTATACTGGTACTCCTCTGAGTACTCCGTGTCCTCAGAGGCGTACTGGTTATTCGCAGCAGCAGCAGCATATTGGCCATCTGTGGCATTGTACTGGTTGTCTCTGCTGGTGTTCTTGGCCCCATGTGATTGTTCTGCTGTGTGTTGATTCTCTGTGGTATTTAGGCCTGATTTCTTCAATCTGGAATCAGATGCAGTAGCACAGTCACATGAAACATATATTTTAACTTTGGAATATTACGCTTTTAAATGAGTTTGTTTTATCAACAGTAGTGTTAACTAAAAATAAAACTAAATAATCCCCTGCCTGAAAAAGGTATGTGTGTCCCCCCCAAAAAAAGTGAAAACTTACTGGATCTTATGTTTAGCACCGCTGATATGAGACTGGTACTGCTCCACAGAGTTTAGCTCAATGTTGCAGACAGTGCATGGGTAGCCCTTTAGTGTGGAAGCTGTAGACACATAAAAAGTATGAGGTATCCCTGACGTCCACAAGATCTGCTTGATTGCGGCTCCATGCCCACTAGAGATGTTCCAGGAGCCGAGAATCAGCAGCCATGCTAATTTACATAGGAAGAAGGTCTCCTTTCAAGGAGGCGGCCATGCTGTGCCACCATGTTTCTACAGTAGCCAAGAACAGGTAAACCCAACATTGGCTCAAGATGCTGCTAAATCTTTCACATTTAACAAACTGCACCTTTAAAACAAAGCAATTCTCAGATGTCTGTGTTGTCTGACCTTGTGACGTGGAGGGGCCGTAAGTCTCCATCAGTTTGAGTTTGGTCATCTGTTTTCTATGCTTCTTGCCTACATAATGCTGCTGGGCCATGATTGGGTTGTTGAAGGAGGCCTGGCAGATGGAGCAGAAACGTTTCGGGTTGTTGTCTGTCGCCGACGCACTACTCAAATCATCTGCAGGTTTCTTCTTCGGTGAAGCTGTTGGTGCTGTTTGGACGGCTACTTTTGAAGAGGACATACAATAAAACCAAATTACAAAAATGATGTTAAATCATTTACAAACAAAGTGCTGCAAAACACAAGGTAGGGACTAAATCAAGACACACACAAATGTAGAAAATATACAAATAATAAATCGACATAGAAAATAATAGAAAATTCATAGACAGAATGAGATGAATATAATGGAAAGTAAAATGTCAGGGGTCCTGTATACAGTCGTACATACCGGGGGTTTGAGGACCAACAGTTCTCAGCCTTAGGTTCTTGGCGTGAACTTTGCCCTGGTAGTGAGACTCAGCCACCACAGGAGAGGAGAAGGACATGTTACATATATGACACGCCTTTGACCTCTCTGTGTCTCCGTTGTTACAGTCCTGTTGACAAAGACACACGCAGGAACATGCATCACTTATAGCAACATTTGTCCTAATTAAACAGGATGACCGTACATCTCTTGTGGATTTCTAAATTCCCAAAATGAGTCTGAAACTGGCTTCCCACTGACATTTCAAAAGTTTTATCAGGGCATTCTAACGGGTGTTTCACCCCTTTTTATGAGGCTTTGCCAAACAACCTCTCTTTATAATCTAGTATGGTTTAATAACAGCCTGCAGCCTGATCCTGACAGAAATTAATGGGTAATGAAATCAGGTGCAACCACCACAGTGTACTTTAGGACAGACTTTGCAGGCTGCATTTGAATCAGTGAGATTCAATTAGTTTCACTTTCTTCAAACCTGATTTGAAAATTAAAAAACAAAACACGACAGTCCTAACTCACAAGCTGGTGAGTAGGTTTTCTTTAAATCGAGCGAAGGAGCAGGTGGTTCCAGCAGGAGATAATGTGGGTGCAGGCGAATGTGATGCGAAAGAGCTGCAGAAGCATTCTGAGTTGATCTTAAAATATGCATCCGTCTGTTCAGGATCAAAAATATTTTTCAAAGGTACTATTAAAAATGGAGCGCTTTTTACTCACACTGTCAGCTGATGACGACCTCAACTTTTTCACCACAGGCTCCTTCTCGTTTTGGAAGGAACGGTAGCGCCGCACTCTGTTGGCGTGTTTCTTGCTCTGGAAAGACAAGCAGTTTATTACAGAGTGGACAACAAACATCTACACCCCAAACCACTGCACCATTAAAAACATTTTCAAGAAGCAATTGTTGCATTTTCACAGCTTTGGAACGACTTTGTCCATTGGACAACAACGTCTGATCTTTCATCTTTCTATAGCTAATAAGCTGATACCTGAGTGTATAATGTGATTCAGTACACTCAAACTTGAGATACTGATGTACTCCTTCCCAATAATAAAACCATTAATGAGACATAAGGTGAAGTCAATAAGTATACCTTTAGATATTTATTATTCCTCATATCACTGTGCATACGACGACTTTCAAAAGAAAAAAGAAAAAGAAAGTTCCCAGGCACAGAAACAAAAGCAGCAGCCTGTGGGCTCACTGACCTGATAATGAGTCAACTTCTGAGACTCAGAAATTAGGACAGCATTGCAAACTTTACACTGGGAGTCTGAAAACAGGTCGCCATACTCCTTTATCATCTTATTTACTGCAGAGGAGAGAGGTGGGGGGTTGGAGATAAAAACATAAGATTTCAAATCAGGTTACATCTTCTGGGAAAATGTAATTATAGCACGACATTTCAAAAAAAAAAAAAAAATTCTATTCAACATCTCTGTTTAAGATACTCTTCATTTATCAAGGGTATTAGACAGTAGTGTCCAACTTTAATTCCTTCCTGGTAAATGTGAGAGGCATCCTTACATTAACACCTATGCAGACGCAAAAGCATGTTTTAGGCTTAACTGCAAGTCTGAGTCATTATTCTTGGCCTAGATAATATGGAAAATTAATCTACATCAATGCGTCAACACAAAAACGTGACAAAAATAAGTGGCGATATAGAGATACAGTTAAGCCAAGTATTAAAGCAGGAGGATGCAGTGAGACAAATGTGTGTTCTCCTAGACAATATAACTATGGAAGATGCAGAGTGAGCCGCAGAGGGCCACCGGTGCCAAAGGACTGCTGCACTGACCCGTGTACATACTATTCAAACAGTAGTCATAAAACACTGGCTTCATCAGATTTGAACTGTTTTAAAGTTTAAAAGCTTCATGATGTGCAGACATAAATATTCCTTTCTCTTTTCTTCCCCAGTTCATCTCACCTTGGTTATTATTGAATTCTCCTAATTATTTCATGTATTTTTCAGTCAGAACCTGGTATTTTTTTTAAAAGCAGTACTTTCTAAAAGTGTTTTAATAAAGGATGCACTATTTCTGACACTGTACAAAACCCACATCAGACACTCCATACAAAGCTTAGCTGTCAATGTGTCCATTCAAACCGTCCAAACTAAACTGGTGTCATGTATCTAACATTAAGCACAAGGACCAAACCAGGATTATAGCAGTAGTGCACACACCCACATGGCCTAAGAAGTGCACGTCTGCTGAACCGGACCTAAAGATGCCTCCCTGAGCCCCTGAGGCAGAAGCCCTGACTCACAATCATTACGCTGCAACATCAGATGCAGACACGTTCTCATCGACCTTGGAGCCGAAAAGGCTACAGCTACCTCAGCTAAGCTTAGTTGAGCAGACGCGCTCAGCTCATCCTGCACTGCCGGTAACGTCAAACTGCAGCGGGACCACGGCGACACCGAGATTTTCACGTCTGACCCGCCTCGGCAGTGTGTGCACGCAGCGACGCAATTAAAACTCTGATTAAGTCAGTGAAGACATGCGCCATACCCTCCGCCAGCCCCGACGGTAAATATGGAAAATCGTCCGTCTCCATCGCTGTCATAATTACAGCTCGAGATGTCCCAATACGCATGCGCAACAGAGCCACCGCGCTCTTCTTCTGCTGACCTGTATGGCAGACTCCACGCAGCGAAGACGCCACGCTGCCACGCACAGACCAGTCTCAGTAGCCATCATTATCTATACCTGCTTATTTAGGATTGACAGCATCCCAAATCACTTCCGTCATCCTAATTCATTTTTGCCGTAACTTGCCGTAACTCCAACTCTATTGTCTCCCTGGCACTTTCAAATGAATTATAACGTATTGAGAACAGGTAACGTTAAGATTTCAAGTTAATACCTAAAGGTCTGTCACTAGTATAGTGTATTAGATTCACCCACTAGGTGGAGACAAATAATGGTATAAAGGGGTTTTCGTTAGAAGCAGTGGCATTAAATGATCTTACTGATTTCAGCAAAGTGATTACTCCTTTTGAAAGGTGTCATTATTTCAAACAAATAGCGTCTCAGGCCAAACATCTAAATACAATTCATTTTACGATTTACGGTTTATTATACATTGTTTCATATGATCTGCCCCTATCGTACTTGTGTCAGTTTCCGTAGTGTAGTGGTTATCACGTTCGCCTAACACGCGAAAGGTCCCCGGTTCGAAACCGGGCGGAAACACTTTAGTTTTCCTTATTATGAAATTGTCTGCAACTTCAACATTACTAAAACAGTTCATCTTTCACTTCACCCTTTCTGTGGAAAACTAAATTTTAAACTCTTTTCTCACTGCCGCAGTAATGTAATATGAGGAATGTTTACTTCTTACACAAATAATTGAATAAATTAATAATATACTATTAATATGGTAATCCCTTTATAATGGTTTAGCTCACGGGTGGGCTTATTCTTGAGATTATAACTTCTCCGAACAGATAATGATTCTGGAGTATTTCATGGGAATGAGGTGACTCTTCACTCGTTCTGACTTGGCTTCTTTACACCTACTCTGCAAAGGCAAGCAGGTCAAACGTGATAGCACCGGCCGACACTGCCCTTATAGGGAACATAGGTCCGTGTTTGTCTTCCGGGCATTTTTCGCAGACACGTGGGAATAACCAGGGTTTCATTTTTCATATTATGAGATTATCCACAGGAGGATGAAAGGTGTATTTAAATTCACTCCTACCACAGCAGAGCAAATTTCAAAGCAAATGTTTGTGTTAACCAGGACAGAAGAAACCTTCAGGTAATTTTCAACTTTGTGTAAAAGTTAAACTGGACTGTCATTGTGGTGACCACTGACAACCTTGACAACCTTGGCAACCTTTATGCATTTCTCTACAGTCTTTTGTGAACTTTTTTTTTTTTTTTTTAAATTCTAGGGCTCTAAACTGATTGTTTGACAGGAATCATTTTCATGTGCACTTAAAAGTGCTGAAAACAGTGAGTTTGATTACCAGGTTAGAAATTAGAAAGAGCTACAGTTTTCTATAACATTAAGCATTAGAATACACAGATCATTACATTACAAATGAGGTTTATTACTAATCAACACTAGCTGAGGAGACTCCAAAGGTCTGAAGTCTGTCCAGAAAAACTAAGCAAACAAATAACTTCTAAAACCCAGTGGCACTTCACACATTGAACCAGCATAAAAATATAAACAATGTGCTTGTTTTTAAAAAAGGTATGTGGGTTTCACATGAAACAAATTTTCTCTATTACATCCCACATATCTGTACATTTTCAGATGTTGCTTGCCTGGTAAATTCAGGTTCTAGAGGACAGTAGCTTGCAGGCAGTCACAGCTTTATGAAATTATAACTAGAGTTAAAATTAAATACAAAATGTGTCATCTGAGGGGATGTTTTAACAATTCTTTAGTGAGGCAAGCTAACTTCTGAAGTTACTACATATAACAACCTACATTGATTATATAATGTGTCGCTACAAAATGCTAAGAAATCTAAATGGACTTTAATTTGAACTGAAATTAAGCCTAAACCCCTCCAACAACTTTTTAATCTTTCACCCCAGAACCTGGAAACATCGAGGGAAAAAAAAAAAAAAAAAAAAAAATTAAAAATTACTGAAAACTGTTTTTATTTTGTCAAAAAAGCTCCTTTACAGCGCCAAGATTTTCAACCTGTAAAGACAGCAAACATGTAAAATACAACCCTTACAATACATTAGAATCAAAACAGGTACCAAAAAGTACAGTAAAAATTACACTTCCACTGATGGAAATGTGGAGGGGAGGAAAAAAAAAAACACCACCAGAGGGGGGAAAAAAAACAAACAAAACCTAAAAAAAAAAAACAAAAGTAAAACCTAAAAATGATAGAATTAAAAAAAAAAAAAAAAAAAACCAAAAAAAAAAAAAAAAAAAAAAAAACATGGAAAAGTTACATTTTTGATGTTTTCTGTACAAATGGTCATCTGTCATAAAAGAGGTTGAGTCAGGCCCAGTGCATCTGTTCAGCCATCTGTCTTGTTTAGACCACTGGAGTCCTGAGGGATGACAAAATGCTGTCATTTTCTACAAATACGTCTAAAATGCACAATTCCATGTGGCACAACAATATCAACCAGAGAAGAATCTAATTTGCAGCATTCTGACATGAATGGATGGTAAAGAAATTTTGTGAACCACACTGAGATGAAGAGCTCAGATGGGAGGGACATATTCATAGCTTACCATGAAATACGACATGATCAGTATGGCTTGTAGCTGGTCTGGTGTGCACCCCGTCTTGGAGTTTTACCATAGTTGGCGCTACCCTGGTCTGTGAGAAGAACAGAGGAAGAGTTACAAAATGCAACCTGTAAAAAGTACTAATTACTTTTGTTTGTGTACACGTAAGATGCTGGTGTTACTGGTTAGTCAGCCTTTAGATGTGCTGGAAAATAGAGCCAGAGCCTAGTTCTCATGCCACCAGTTCCAACTACCTATAACTTACGAAAATTAGACTAGTAGGTGACTGATGACTCCCTAATTACAATGTTGAAGCATACTTAACCAAGCACTGGATATGATGGTATGTATGTATACTTACTGTAATCATATCCAGGACCATATCCATAGTAACCAGAAGAGTAATCATAGTTGCCATAGCCACTGTAGCCACCATAGCCATAGCCTTGGTTACCGTATCCCTGGTTCCAGTAGTTTCCATAGCCCTGGTTCCAGCCCTGGCTCTGACCTGAGACAATGCAGAGTTCACACAGGATTCAGTCTCAAGAGCCTTTTGAGTACAACAGCACATATTCTGGCTGACTATAGTGCAAAGTCCTTCTCCGTACCTCCACGTCCTCTGCCGCCCCGGCCTCCATAACCACCACCACGTCCTCCTCCATACTGCTGCTGCTGGTACACCTCTTTTGGCTGGGCGATCTTCAGCTCACACTGAGGACACACAGACAGACGAACTTAATGCAGCAGTATCAGTTGGTAGTTAGTAGTACAGCTGGCTATGAGAATGACATTGACATGATCAGCAGGTCACTGGTCTATATACTCCAAGCAACAGCAGCAATCATGAAAAAGGCAACACAGAAATATTAGAAAGTTGGAGTGAGTCACCACACCACGTGTGTGAACATTTAAATACAAATCCCCCTTCCCTCAGGCCATCCAACTCTTAAACTCAGTTCTTAGTTCTCCACCACTCTCTTCTAACACCTGCACTATGACACTGGCACCTTTTTTGCTCTTTGCACACCAATTAGTTCCCCTTACATTCTGTCTTAAGTTATCTGTGCATTTTTATTTAGTTTTTTGTATCATTTATGTTTACTGTTTGATCCTTTGTAGAATTTGTATTTATGTCTGTTTGCACTGGAGTACCCCCCCCCCCAAATCAAATACCTAATCAAATTCCTTGTGTGCGCACACACACACTTGGCAATAAAGCACATTCTGATTCTGAAATATACACAGCATTTGCTTTGTCTGTTGCAAACCCTGGGACCTGGCTAGCTTTTTTAGAAGAACTGCCCTGTGATCAGGGAAGAAAGGTATGAGAAAACAGACATGGAAAAGCACTGAGTACAGAGTGCAAATGTAAAAGACAGATACAGTCTACACAAGTGATGATAAAATGCAGTCTACTGAATGATAAAATGTTTTCCTTTACAAAAGGATGGATTATTACTAAAAACTACAGTTGCAAAGGTGATAATCATGACTCACCCAAAGCTGCTGAAGTAAACATGTGTGCATGTACATACCCTGCCACCCTGGATGTTGTGGTATTTCTTCTCCAGACACTTCTTGACACTCTCTTCATCTTTGTATGTGATGAAAATGAAACCCCGCCTTTTCTTCGATTTGGGGTCAATGGGAAGCTCAATGGTTTCAATCTGGAATAAGCAAGAGTGAGTTTAAAGCTTACCATAACAAATATTTACTTTTTAAATAATTTATCCATCATTTTAAAATGACTAAATGGCCTTTTTCCACTTTTCAATACAGATTAAGGTTAATTCAGGCAATTGTATTTAAATGACAAGACTTTCATGAAGTGAAAGTTATTTTCAACAGGATGCATGTTCTCAGATCAACCATCAACTGTTTCACTGTCACTTCATTTGCCAGCAGCTTAATTAGAAGGCCTCTGTACTCACCTTAAGGATTACACACACACGATTAAGCTCTGTGTGGCACTCGTGGGATTAAAACGGAATAAACCATGCTACCTTCAGAATTACTAAAAGGTGAATACTTTAGCAAATGACACGCCATTGACCTCCAGTTCCATTAGACTGTAATTTAATTCTGTAAAACATACTGGTGCCATTCCTGACTAACAACCACCATCCTTCCAAATTTTCTGTTAAAACTACACATGGCTCAGCATACACAACTACAAGGGTTTTTAGTGTGATCTATCAGGATGAGAGTTTTTAGTCACTGTTTATTAAAACTGACCTCTCCAAAGGCCCCGAAATATTCCCTGATAGTGTCCTCTGTCGCCTCAGGATTCAAACCACCAACAAAGATCTTTTTGACTGGTTCCTTCTTCATGGCCATCGCCCTCTTGGGGTCAATCTGACGTCCATCTAGTCTGTGTTCTTTCTGTTCGAGAACCTGCAGACATGGGGATATGAAAATTGTGTTCTTGCAACTTAAAATCTTACTGCTAGCACTTTACTATAAGAGGTCAGTAACAAAATGTAAATAAAACCCATCGTAGTGTAAAAGCCCGATTAATCAAATTCACAAATACACTGAAAAACTGCATCAGCGATCAAAATGTAAATCACATTACATGTAAACTGGCAGAATCATGTATTGACCCATGTGGTATGATTATACAAGAAACAGATGCAAAGGGATTAGAGGTGAATCACCTTGTCCACGCTGGCGGGATCTTTGAAAAGGACAAAGCCAAAGCCTCGAGATCGGCCAGTGTTCGAATCCATCTTGATGGTGCAGTCTGACACCTCGCCGAACTTACTGAAGTAATCCTTCAGGTCCTTTTTACTTGTGTCCCAGCTGAGGCCACCCACGAACATTTTTCTGCACACAAAGAACTGCGCCATTTATTACTCTTGTACACCAGTTATTTCATAGGCTGTCTTAGCTCATGCAGAATACGTAACACTGCTATCAGTTGCATGAGAAGGTACAAGTATTTTTAGCTTAAAGATGTTACATTTAATGCCAAAGGTGCTTATACATGTAAAGTGGGTATGGTGTTAAGAGAAACTAAACACTAACCCAGCATCCTCTTCTCCTTTGCTGGCATCAATCTTGCCTCCATCTGTGTCATTATCCTGGAAATCCTCCACACCCATCAGCTCCTGCTCAGCTCCATTTTGGTCTTCCTCTCCCTCATTGCCATTCTGCTCCGATGTCTCCATGAGCAGATTTTCAGCATCTGCCATTGTGACGGTAAACTGTTCAAGAGACTAGAGCGAAAGAAGACCAACTAAGTAATCAATTGAAAGAATGACAGTCTCAACCATGAATACTTACCATTACACTTACATATGTATAGGTCATTTTATTACAAGATCTTGTCTCTAATTAAATGGAGGTTATTGACCTTGTTGTCAAATCAGCCTTATAGGGCTGCAACTAACTTAGTGTAATTACTGATTAATCTGCTAATTTGTCTACTTAACAGAAACTTATGGAAATATCCCGTGTGATCAAAAGTCCACACATCTCACCAACCCACCCCCGAGATATTCACATTACACGGTCAACAACAAAGGAGAAATTGTTCTCTTGAAAAGGATGAAACTTCTATTTGACATTTTAAGGATTTTTTTTCTTGAAATCTATTATGAATTATCATGGTGATCAAACCTCTGACTTCACTGAATCAGTACATACCTGCATAACGTTGATCCGATTTAAATAAACGCAGTAGGTGCTAAAGTCTGTTCATAGGTATTACCCTCCTCTTAGAAACAACATTAAGCGGAACAGCCTGAAGACTTATTGACATGGAGAAAACACACTAACTCTCCGATACTAAAATTACTCCAACATAAATCTTTTACCGTATAACATTATGTATTTGCAGTCAGACATCTATCTTAAAGTCAATTTTTCAGCAGCACCAGGTAAAAAACACAGACGAAGCAGCAGTAAATGTCGCCGTAACGTTCAAGCGGACCGCGCTTTGCGCACTAAGCCACCGCAGCGAGGCCCGGCTAGCAGCTACACAGCTACACCTGAATAAAATAACCACTAAGAGCTAAATGAATGCAGCTAGGGAAATATAAACGACTGTCTCAAACCCCCAGGGACGTAATTTGCTGTACAATCGGTGGAGCAGCTCCTCGTTGAATTTAATAACCGCGTTAACGTATCAAGACTCCTGCGGCTAACCCACAGCTAGCTAAGTTAGCTAGATATACAACAAACACGGACACCACGCACATAAAAGCAAATCACAGGGAAACACCCGATTAGGCCAATAAAAATATTACGCGGAACGTCCTCGAGCACACATAGTTAAACAAATCAAAAGAAGAAAGGGTGCTTACGTTAAGGGGAAATATAAGAAACGCCGATTCGCCTCAAAATGGACACTCTCCAAATTCGCCGCTAACTCGTGGCAACATATATACGACCGGATGCGATCAAGCGCTGGGGCACGTCGTAATAACAAAGCCTGTGATTGGCTAAGATGCGCTCTTTTGTAAAGAAAGACGTTCTGTTATTGGTCGAGTATCCGTACTGACGACAGGCAAATACAACAGCCAAATGCCCTTCCTGTTTGTTTTTGGTGTAGTAACACATTTTAAACGAGGAGCTTATATGCACCGTGTTTACTCGCAAATTAACAGAAATCTATAATAAATTAAAAAAAAAAAAAGTCACAAGTGAAACTGCAGTGGTTCGCCTGGTTACAGTTTCAGAAACAATAGCATAGCTGGATTAAAGTCTTTGAGGGGCTGGGGCAGAAATATGTTTTGGGCTCCTGCTGACCTGACAGTACTTCTTTGAAGAACTGGTACTACTTTACTCAAAGTTTTCTGTGGGTTAATTACTTAATACACAGACAGATTGATTATGAGATTATTTCAGCATGTTTTCGGCATAAAATGATTAATTCATTCATATACAACTTTTTCACGAATATAAACAGTTTCAAAACTAGATAGTGAGGCAGAGCCCCCTTTTCAAGTTGGAAGGACCTGTCATAGTTGAATTTCTTCGTCAGTGATATTGTTTAGGAATTTGTGATTAATGAAATTATATTAACAAAGCTAGAGCACATCTTGTGGTGAAGTAACAAACAGACAAGTTAAACCGTAAGAACCTCAATACCCGAAAAAAAAAAAATCCTCTTCACTGCAAATATTAACTTTGCACAGCAGAAAAAACACAGATGAAGCTAGCTTCATTAATGATGGCTCAGTTCTAACCAGTGGCCCAGTAAGCCAACCATGAATAAACATATATTATACCAGCAAATACCTCACCCAAATGCAGTACAGCCTAGGTTGTTATTAATTTCACTTCTGCATCTCCTCCTAAGGTGTGTTGCAAGCAAAGATGCTAGCCCTGAAGCATCCTGGTGGTTTAAATGAATGCAGGCATGCCCAAGTGGATTTCAGCAGGGAGTATCCTTCTCCCTCCCCTGCCCCCCTAAGTGGGGGGCATGACCCCCAAGGGGACAGAGAGCAATTGCAAAGGGGGTGCGAGGCATGCCTGAGGACTGAGAGCATAACATGAGGCGCTTCCAGACCGGAGGAACTTTTTCATAGTTTTTCAAACCTTTGGGGGAAATTCCCCTTTGTCGTGTCGGCTGCAGAAAAAGTTTGGGAACCAGTGTTGTACTGTAATCCTGCCAGTTCCTTTGTATGTCTAGAACTAAACTGAAACATTTTATTTTTAGGTTGGACCAAACAATGTGAAGCCCAAATTAATAAATGTAGATAAAATATAAAACAGTGACATTAAACAGAGGCAAAGTGGCAAATCATGGGGCCCAGGGTGGGTGTTTATTGCTGCACCCAGGCAACATCAACTGTACCTGCCAGTCAGGGGCAAGTTGAGGCATGACCTGACACACACACAAACACACGCACACACACAGACACAGTAAAGTGTAGCTGTGGAGACAGTTGTTTCTCCAGCAGTGGTCATTTGCAAACAGAGCAGTGAGAACTAGAGCGACCACAGGTAAGAAGGCAGCACTCATCCATTCACACATATACTTTACACATTTTATACAGTACAGCAATAGTTTACTATTGTTTCACATGTTTTTGACTAACATTAATTATTCAGCCCTTAAAACATGTCAACTTGTTAACATGCCAGTGCACAAAAAAGGACACTGCTCCCAGTTTCAAAGAGCAATAATAGAAATAATCAGCATCAGAAAAATCTTTTTTTTATATATATATATATTATATTATGAAAAATGAAATTGAACTTAGTTGAAATACAAGGAAACTGACATCATGCAACACTATCTGGCTGACCCTTCACTGTTTAGTGAGGCACTTAAGATGAATATTTATTTTGTTCTTCAATCAAAATTTTGAAATCAAATTTCTCTTTTGCTGTGTATTAAACCTTTTGTATTTATAGCAAATCATAAACATATGAAGCAAAATACTGTTACTGCGAGGTGGTGACAGAACACGTTATCAAAACATTAGTAAAATCAGAAAGAAACAGTTTACTTGACTAGTTCTTGGCTGGGACTTCCAACTTCCAGGAGCCTCCACTGGTTGCAGGAGCCAGAACAATCAGGCACAGGACCACCTGCAAAATTAGGAACTCACTACATTCAGATTAATCAAACAAGATATAGTGTGTTACCTAGTGAGCATTAAAAATGTTGGTATGTGTTTGTTGCCTTTGGCATGAGGCAGGCTAGCTGTTTGCAGTCTTTGTACTAAGCTAAGCTAACCATCTGGTCATTGTAGCTCTATATTTACCATACAGACATGACAGGGCTATTAAACCCTCTCATCCAAACCCTGAGATGCAAGTATTTCCCAAAATGTTGAATTACCCCTTTAAAGGACAAACATATTTTAAATGCATGATACCGTCATATTTCTGTGAACACTGAATTCTTAGTAGTGATCCTCTTTCTGTTTGTCAAACTACAGTTATTTTTATCTTATGTTTTTCTTCACACCAGTGTGAAGATGATCAGCTGGATCACTCTCCTGACCAGAAGCTCCAGACAATCTAAACACAATTTAAAAGGAAACCTGGTGTATCAGAATGTATCTGTCATTTCGCACTAAATACATGAGCATATAATGCTTCCTGATGAGTGTAATTGGGGTAGTTGTGCAGGCAGTGTTGTTAGCTGATTGTTTTTACACACCAATCACTAACTACACTACCAGTACAACTACCACCACACACAGGTGCTCAAGGAAAGGTTTGCAGGAGTGAAAACTATCCAAGTACAGTCTCTTAGCCAATGTAGCAGCAGTAATAACATATAAAGACTTGTGTCCTTCTTGTCATTCTATAATGGTTTTAGTTTGCAGGGGATTTTGTGTCACACACTTGACTACTGGAAAATATTGCCACCTACACTAACTTGCCACAGCATGTCTAGGTGTCATAATTCAACAAGAGCTTTCCCACAGTCACTGCCGCCTTTGTTAGTGAAACCCAAACAAGATTTCACTATGGTACCACAGTTACACAGCTGATGTTTTTACTTGCAGATATATTTGACATTCATTTTGTCCAACCTCACTATTTTGAAGAATTAAATATTCTAGTAACATGGCAACAGTTTTAGAAATAAGGACATTAAAAATGATGTAGCCAAAGGTTAGTGTCAACACCAGCTCAAATTGTGTTAAAATTTGAAGAAAAAAAAAAAGTAACCACTTCAGAATGACCAGCAGAGCTGACGGACGCATTTATTTCTTTTCAACGACAGTTCAATGTTACTTTATTCACACTTACTTTAATATTAATTTAAAAAAAACATTTACAAGGGAGGGTTTAGTTAAAATACATGAATATTTCTAAGTTTAAAAACATGCTTGAACAGCATAACTTCATTACTTTAAACCATATATGAATAAACTTATTCTTTAAACCTGACTCCAGTTCTAGGCAGCAGGCCCAGCTTGCTCTAGGATCGGGATTTGCTGACCCAGTGGTACTTGTCAACACGAGGCCCAGTGAAGGTAAATGTGGCTCGGTAGGTCTTGAAGCCCTTCTGGCTGGGGAACTGTGAGATCGGACCTCCACCTGGAGGAGCGTGTGATGTGAACACATCCCCAGCAAAGGCCTTCCGCTTTTCTCTCAGCCAGGTCTGAGGAGCACCAGGAGAAAACTCGCTGAACTGTTGGGGGGGGGGGGGCAGGGGGTTAGAAGATGGTGACAGACACCTGTGGTGGAATGCAGCAGCTAAAGTTACAGATTTTACACTTCTACTCCACTGTTTCAGAGAATTTACATTTATCTGACAAATATGGCTACTACTTATATTAGAAGATAATCTCATACAAAGTATGTTTCAGATGTCTATAGCTAAAACATGTTCAGCAAATTAATTTCTGTTTCATAGCTCACTTAAAATGAAAAAATGCCAAAACATTTCACGGCTTCCTGTTCTCATGTTGAGATCTGCAGTTTTTTGTTTTTGATTAATTTTATCCATGTTTAATCATTCAGGCTTGGACTATGACTGATTAAATGACACTGGTTAATCTATTTTCTCACAAATAGCACTAAACTCATAGGGGTATTTTATTGCATGGAGTACTTTTAATACATCAAGTGCATTTTCCTGACTATTCGTGTAATAGTTTTTCCACCACTATTGCAGTTATATCAACACTTTCACTACTAATCTGAACATTAACCATTAAAAATAGAGAAAGTTAACTTCTTTAACAGCCTATCAGCTGTAAACTACTATTAGATGAAGATCAATGCCAACATTGGATCCAATAATGTTTAATTCATGCTTTCTACATTATGGTTAGGATCCCCAAAAGACCATGATATAAGACCATGGGTATATAAAAGCACAGGTTTCCTACCCGGTAGACACTGTTGGGGTTGCTGACAGTTGGGATGGTTTTAGGTTGAGGGTTAGTGGGTGGGACTGCCACAGGGCAGGGAACTGATAGGCCACTGTTGTTGCTCTCTCCACCGCCCTCGTCCTCATCTGAAGAGCTTCCTAATGGGACATCAAGGCTTGCCCGCTCTACAGCATCATGGATGCGGCGGGAAAATTCCCCATCTCCACGCCGACAACCGTCCAGCACTGAGACAGAGAAGGGAGTGCTGTGTTCACCGTACCTGCAAGGTGGGAAAGCCAAGTCAGCTGCATCAACTCACCACTGAGCTTTGTGGCTTCAATCATGTTTGGTATTATTACAAAGCTGAAATATGCATTTAATATCTGTTAATGAGTCAGTCTCATACTTCCTGTCTGCCTCTGATTGACTGTAGATTTTGAAGTTGTGCCCAAAGAATTTCAAACACAGGTCTGCCCCAAACAAAGATGAGGCTCAATTTGAATGATAATTGCAGATTTTCCACATAGAACAGCTGCAGTTTTCAAGTACATGCTGTAGCAGGCACACACTCCTGTAACTCTAAACCATCTATGAAGTCTGAGTGAAGCCACCTAACCTGCAGGACACCTCTCCAGGATCGACCCACACCGTCAACTCCTGGGGGAGGCCCAGATCCTCATAACACACTGCACTCCGCTCACAGGCCTGCTGCAGCACTGGGTCCCGTAGCCGTACACGGTTCATACGCAGACACCTGAAAGCCAAGTTAAATTAGCAGCATTTGTAATTAATATTTTAGTGATGTTAAGGCCTGTAGTCAGTTTATATTATGTTATATAGTGTAATTTAACAACTAGCTCCAACAGGCTGAAAGTTCTTCAGGTCAAACGAAAAAACTGATAATGTATCAATGGAAATTACTAATCATTTGTTAGTTTAACTTAAAATTCTGAACTGATTTTCTTAATTTAATTCAGCTGCTTTTATAGTTTTAAATCTCTAAATATTCAGCCTGGTCAATTAACCCACATTTACAGACAGCAGAGGAAGTTCTAAATTGAGCTTAATGACTCACAATGCCTATTTAGTTTACTGACCTGTATGCCTGCCCCTTGGTGGGTGCGTTTGGGTGCCAGTGGTTCTTGTAGTTCTCAAACAGAACTGAGGTGAGTGCTGCGGCAAAGCGATCCCTGCCGTCATTATCCAGACAGCCATATCTCTTCACCAAGCGAGCCACAAAAAACACAGCAGCAGCAATCTCCTCCTTCATGACCACATACACACCGTCACTGCCTAAACCTTAGTTTAATAAACCTGACAAGACTCAGCAAACTGAAACCCGTACTGCTAAAAACAAAGAATAAAACACCTGTAGGGTGATCCTACTATTACACAAAAGCAAAAATAAAACTGGAAACACAAACTGGAAGTCAGAAAATCAAGCAAACATATTTGCTGCTGGAGCTCTAGAGAGAACCCAGCTGTTACATCTAAGTTTCTAATGCGTACGCATCATTAAAGATTAAAAATACACATCTATGGAGCTCTAATCTGTGTATGACAGCAGTGGAAACCTCACATACATCAGGTACTGAAAGAGTCACTCCCTCACTTTCTCATGTGGTTTAATAAAACCACAATGCAGCTGTGTGCCAAGCTGATGCACCTGAAGCTGGTTGACTTAATGACTCTGTGTGTGTGTGCGCGTGTGTGAGACACTGGTTACACTGTGGGGACCTGTTCACACACACAAATTGCAGGGATTCAGCCTTTCTCGTTGAGGACCAGCTGGTTCCCACCATGTAAATCATTAAGTTTTAGAATGATAAGCTATTTCAAGGTTAAGGTAGGGTTATATTAAGCTGAAAATCTGCTGCATTTCACTGTTGTGCATGACAATAAATATGTTTAGATTTGGACTGAAAAAAAAAAATCATCGATGGCTTTGAGGAAAAAAAATGGGGATATTCATCCATTTTTTCACAAAAATAATATCAGTGACAAGCAGATGCTACACATCATCAAAAAGCTTTGAATTTCTGAAAAACAACTCACCCAAACACAAAGAAGCATTTCTATGCAAATTACACAAGTAAATGCAGAAAACCTATTTTTCAGAAATCCAGGTTTATGAGCCAGAAGAAACAGAATCACAGCATATAATTTATTGAGTGAACACTGAATTTTTATAAAGCCAAACCCATTATGTCAAAGAAACAAAAACCCTCCACCATACTTCCACCATTGAATTTCATCAAGTAAACATGTGTAAAGGTTATAGACAGCAATGATACAAGCTGAGCAGACACTATAGTGCAAATGATCATGGGAAGTTGATGAGAAAATTTACAAAAATATGAACAGATTCTCATGTTGTACTACTACACAGATGTGGGTCTGTCAGTTAATTTCCACACCCAAAGTTCTGAAAACTCTAAACAACACATTATGACTGAGGTGAAGCCTCTGAAACAGAAGTGACCACCAAAAAGTACTCCTCTTTTAAAAATGTAGTTTGTAGTAAAGGGTGCATTACTTTGGCCTTTAAATGAAGATTTTACATAAATGTATCAATGATCAATAAACCAAATGTCTAAATTTCAATCAGGACTGCAGGTTTTCAGGCAGTTTTTTTCTGCCATTATCAGGATTAATGATGCTGACTGGCAGAAATCCAGTACTAATTGAATAGCCTATATTGTGTTGATTTGGTTCGTGTAACAGCATTTGAGTTTTTTTCAGTGTGGGACAGGAAAATCTGACAGGTGAAACAATAAAAAAAAGCATCAAATAATTTAAAGACATATACAGAAGTGAACTGTTTTAAAGAGAGATTACATGGTACGCACCAGTGGGGAAAAAAAAATAACTTGCAGAGTTTCTGGAACCGTTGTCTGACTTATTTCTGTATTTGTATGTATATGTTCTGAATAAGAGGACACTGATTTAAAATTATATATATTCTCAACCTGCTATTGGCAAACTTTCACGCTCAAAGCTGGTACTGTTTATTAGCTGCCGGCACGTTACAATCAACAACTGACAACTTGTCCAAAGCAAATGTGCTAATGTAAGGCCACACAAGAGCTTCTTTTGTAAATATTACCACAGAATGGAATCAGGTACGAGACTACAGTCCTGGTCATGACAGCATTTGAAACAGATGGACTGAACAGGCAAATTTGATTCATCACAACTAAAGTGTTTCACAAACATGTATGGATTAAGTTCATTTCACCACCACGTGATGAATCTCATGACAATCTGGAAAAAAGTGAGAAGATTTTGGTGCTACAGCCAGCGACCAGTTAGCATATAACTTATCTCAGCATATAGACTGAAAACAAAGCACGACGACTAGTCTGGTTCTCTCCATCGCTCAGAAAAACCATTACCAAGAGTTATGTTCTGTAACTGGTAACAGCTTTCTGGAAAGTCACTATACCTGTGTGCTGTTCACTAAGAAATTGTTATAGCACATAAAACCTGATTGAAAAGGTCAATGTGTTTTGAAGTAAATTCACAAAATCTTCAATTATTCCTAGATCATTTTGGACAATGTTGTTCCAACAAAAAAAAAAAAAAAAAAAACTATAGTGTATTTATACATGTAAAAAAACAAAAATCTTCTGTTCAATTCCCTTAGTTTTTATAAGTTTGATGTTTGGTTTTGGCTGCATGCAGTACCATGAACAGAAAATATCACCACAGAGAAAGAACTACTGGGTAAACTACTGGATAAGTAAAGAATTACTAATGTGATAGATATAGAGCACTTGGCAACAGTTCAAATTAAAACACAAAAATCTTTACCAAAAATATAATGAAACACACTGGCGTGAACATGAAATGCTGTTTAAGTGTATTCAGGTTCACTGAAAACAGTCAAACAGATAAATCATTCAAATGTCAAATTAGATCAACATCCATCCATTATCTATACCTGCTTATTCCTTAACCAGGGTCACAGGGATCTGCTGGAGCCTATCCCAGCTCTGTTTCGGGTGGAAGGCAGGGGTACACCCTGGACAGGTTAGATCAACATGAAATAATAAATATAAAATAGATAAAATTCTGCATAACAAAACAAACAATTCCCATATAAGGGAAGCCAGAGTAACATTTTTAAAACAAACATAATCATGGACTTAAAATACGGGACAATCAGAGAGAAGCAAAACCATATAAAAAAAATACTTTGGATGTTTTAAAGGCTGGACAGTTCACAGAACATTAAAGTAAATATAGTCAGCTGCGAATTGGAGTGACCACACATGATCATACATTTATCGTACATGGCTTGTGAACATCAAGAGAATAAAACTGGCCTAACTAGTCAGTTAAAACTCATGAATAACAGTTTCATATTAAAGGAATAAAAAATATTATCGAAGGGAACTGAAAAAAATATTTTTTATCTGTCTGGTAAATGAAATTACTTTTTAATAATCTGGTCATTTCAATCAAGTAATTACTTTTGAAATAGAAAGTTAAAGTTTTTAAGGTTGATAAATGGCAAATGACAACAACAAAAAAATCTTTGCATTTTTAAGCATAAATAACTGTGCCAGTGTTGAAGGAACCCAAAACAAGATCAACCACAGTTTTTAGATGCATCTGTATTTCTTTACTAGATTAAGTGCATCTCCACCTGACCTCTGACCTCAGCCTAATCCTATAGTTAACCCCTGACCTCAGATTAACTTTGCACTCACACGGTGTATCTATAGCATGAGCTGATTTTTAATCACCTAATCTGAATCCCTCTGCACACAGTTAACAGGAAGGGATATGTTTTGCAGATGAACTGGGAGTGCCAAAGACACTTTGATTCTTTGATGTGCTCGAATAATACGAAAAACTGTTTGCATATGGTTTAAATGGCTCAGAAAAGCATAACTGTTGAGGTAACAGAACACATCTCACAAACACACCGAAATGTATTGAGCTTAGTTTCAACTTTCAATATAACTGTAAGCACAATCTGTGGCCAGTAAAAAAAAAAAAAAACCTGCCCACTTAATATTAAGGAGGGACCAGAATGGGCAAAGGAACACCATTACTGTAGAGCATTAATAACAGGGGATGAGAGTGCAAGGTTATAAGAGGACAAATCTCCCATGAGTCCAGGACGGTTTTAAACAACATGCATTTCTCTGGAGTCCACCACACAGTCAAAACCTAAGATGGCTTCTCAAACCAGCACACTCAGCTAACACTGCGTATCAAATGCTGGAAATGTGTTATGAGAGTGTATTATGTAATACATTGCAGAATAATAATGAGGTATAAAAAGCCAAAACACAAATTAAATAAACCAAACAGAAAGAAGCGAACAATCCTTCAAAAGATTATTCTCAATTGGTGATGTTAAAAAGTTAGATATCAGACAGAGGGTTTAGATTGAACACCTGTCTGTCAAGTTTCTGCACTTGTGATCACCATGATTTATTTCATAAACTCTACAAAGTATATTAAATCAAGACACAAAATGTGACAAAGCTGGTAGATCAGTTACTTAAATATATCAAGGAGTACAGATGAGGGAATAGATCAACCAGCATCACTGCCTACAGCAGAACACACAGAGAAGTTGAAGTAGATGAATTGTAGCATATGAATGTGCGTAAGTTATATGATCTCTACATTTGTGCTGCTACAGCAGAAGACAGATGACTTGTCTCACTCTACACATAATTTCGGTAGATCCATCTGATGACAAGTCACACTATAATGCTGCTGACATGATCTTTTGACTGTCAGCCTAAACACCAAATAAGCAAAAGCTAAGAAAAAACATCAGCTTTTTAAAACAAACAAAAGTACTAAAAACTATTTTAAATAAAATGTAGCATTAAAAAAATGGTTTGATAAAGAAAGATTAAGGTCATCTGGGGCAGAAGCGACACTCCTACACTGTGCAAGTCAAACAAGGGAAATTTAGTATTGCAAACATTTTGTAGCATTTGTTATTACTTTCCAGTATCGACTCCAATAAAGAGTTAAAAATACTGGAATATAAAATGTATTTTGGTCTGTTTTACAAGACTCAAATAGTTTTTAAAGAAGTTGTCTTTTCTAACTACATTGATTTTCCACTGCAAACCAAATTTTACAATGATCCAGGGTCTCTTCAAGAACTGTAAATAAATTTCAACTAGTTTGGTACAAACACATTTGGCACAAAGGCCTCCTTTTCCACTTTCTTTCCACAGAAGCTGCCTGTTTTCCCTTCATGCTATGACTTTACCTCAAATTAAGGACACGACAGTAGAAATAGCACAACAAGGCATTGTATGTACACCTGAACATGCCGGAGATAAAATGCATCCACCTCTATGTGTGAATGAGTTTGTACAGTACTAAATCATTGTGGCAACAAGCTGAGCTCACAACTCATTACCTCCTTAACCTGCAGCTGACTGGAGGTAAATAAAACAGAAAAACGTATGTTCTGACAGCAAAAATAAAAAAAACAAAAAACACACCCTTTTTAATTTTTTTTTTTTTTTTTGAGGGACTGATCTTGAGTTAATGTTTCCTTCAAAATAAAATGTGAAATAAAATAAAGACTTGTAGTTGTGAATGGAAAAGCATTAGCATTTCCCTTTGCTCAAAGGATTTGGTTCAGATTTCTTAAAAGTTTCAAGAAAAACGTCAGTGGTTCCTTAAGATCACTGAAGTCCAAAGTCTATGTCCCAATTAAAAAAAAAAACAATAAATAGGAAAAATAATTAGCTTTAAATTCATACAGAAGTGTGTTGAGAGATTTTCTGGCAAATGACCCATTTAGAAATTAAACCAGCATTGGTTTTGTGACACCCTTCATAAAATGAAAACATATTGCAATGTAATTTTTCAGTACAAAGCCAAACTAATCTGAAGCCCCATTGAGCATTATTTCCTCCACTCTATTAGTGTGAAAGCTGTGTTAAAGCATACTGCGCAGTTCCCTCTCAGTAAAGTAACAGTCCAATTGTTATTCAGTCGCCTTCTCCATGTACTTCTCCAACATTAAAAAGATAAATCTCAGTTATTTTATGAGCACTGTGCCTATCCACTTAAAATCCAGGGCTCCTACACATCCTTCTCTTTAAAATTTCATATTCGTTCTTCTTTTTCTAAACTCCACAAATTGTGGAGTCATACACATGTGAACTGACATTCTACAATTGTCTATTAATAAATACATTTCCCATGTTTTTTTATTCAGACTTGTGTAGGAATCCTGATCAAACAATTGCAAGTGTCATCTCTGTCAACGCTCACAAGCTTCCACTACCTCAAACCACCGTGGGGGAAACAGTCTTTCCCATCAGGTGAAGAAAATAAACCTAGTCTTTCAAATTTTCCGTCATCACCTACAACCAAACCATTAGCTGCCTGGGGAGTGATAAAGGTGATTGAAATTAAGAGTAATCATCAGTGCAACAGTTCTTAAAACTGCATGAAAACACAACCAGTGACAATAAAAAAAACACAGTAAAAAATGGATGAATATGGGCAGATGACTGATACTGTGTGTTGTATTATAGGTATGGATTTCAGAGGAGTGTGAATATACTGGTGTCGAAACTCCAGGTGCTGCTGTGCTCACACCCCGTTTATCTCCGACACAGTCATGCAGACCAGTGAGGTCCCATTTCCTAATCACATTAAAATGGGAGCTTCTTCAGCTGCTCGAAGGTGATGAAGAACTGAAAAGCATGTCAAGGAAAACTTCACAATTCATGTCACAAGAGAATACACACTGTAGTGGTGAGACTTGACTACTGCTGCCCTGACGGATGCAGACGTGTGGAATAGTACACTAATCTGAATTTGATGAGACAGTGAATACACTAATAATACAAGTGTTGATTTTAATTTAACCAATTAAGGCCTTGCTCTCTCTGAAGTTTAACTAACCCCAGCCTCCAGATTTATGGTACAATCACTGGGCTGAAAAGATTCATGTGTCATGTGTGGCAATGTAGCATATTTTTTCAGAACCAAATAAGAACAGTGGCTAAAATAATACATAAAAACTTGTACTTTTGCAATCTGTGGCATTGCTTGCCAAACAGAAGAACAATATGTTTACAGTTCATGTTAGATGAATGTGTACAATATCCAGCATGATGTTGAAAAGCCTCAAGTGTGCTTGGCCAAGTAATCTTTGTTAGATTAACTTGATTGATGTAATCAGTTTATTTAATCAACCAGTTCAATTACTACTGCTGTACTGGCACGGTGGTCAAGGTCCACCACCAAGAATTTAAATTGTGATGCAGTATAGTTCTTGTTAAGTGTCTGGGAAAATCAGCTGGTGAACTGTTCAGGAAAATAACCAGATAATCTAGGAATGCTGAGTAAACACCTTACTTTAATTTTTACATGAACCTGAAGTGATAGGTCTTTGTTTTCCCTTTGTAGAAGGAACTGTAGGTCTTAAAGGATACAATGATGTTCCAAGGCCCCAGTCGTAGCCAATTAGGCCAGAATCCCTTATAGAGAGCGAAGAAGCCCTCATTCTTCCATGTCTGCATCAGTCCGTCCAGTGTTCCTTTGTACATTGGGCTTCCTGACAGAACTCGCTGATTCATCATGCGGGTCCGGACCACATCTACAGGGTTGGAGGCCAGGGCTCCTGCCAAGCCACATGTGAAACTTGAACTGCACACAGATACAGACGGAGAATAAGGTTACTGTTATCTGCGTGTTGAAAAAAATAACGCACAGTATTGCAACATAGTGCAACCAGCTTACATCTTAATCTCTGCCAAAGTATTACTTGAGGACCTGTGTTCATAGGAGGACATCAGCCCTCGAGTTGAAATGAAAGTTTAGGGATAAATAAACTTACATGAAATGCGTCAAAACAGTGTCTCCCATGAGGCCAGAGCGGAGAAGGTGTTTCTTCGTTATGTCATAGACAGGGAGTTCCACCCCAACAACAATGGCTGCTCGCTGTGCTGTGGGAATGACTCCCTGAGAAATGGGAGGAGAAAATAATTCTGATTTAAACACAACTGGACAGAGATGAGCTGACATACAACAAACTTGTATTACCTTTTGGAGAATACACTTAATCGCTTTCTGGCACTCAAATGAAAAGATCAATACCTCTCTTTAATTGGAATGGATGGGACACCATCTCTGAACACAGCATCCATCTGTCTTAATATATACATTATGCACATCCATATCTCTTTACAAAGTAATCCAACACTCACTCTCCACAGCCCTCTGGTACCCTCTGTCTGGTAGATGTTGATGAAGTTAGACATCATGCTGCCTTGGAGCAGGCTGCCCTGCGCCTGCATTCTGATCTAGAACAAAGACATGCAAAAAAAAAAACCAAACAAAATAAATAAAACCATTTTTCTTCCAGATTCATAACACAGTAGTTCTCTGTCAGGTAAAAGGCACTTGTGCTTGCTAAATGTTCTGGTCTATAAGTCGCACTTTTTTTTTTTTTACTCTGGCTAGCTTCTATATCATACAAAAATTAGAAAAATTAAGACTGTAAGGAAATAACTGAGACAAACAAAAATGATTAGATCCAGAAGGAATAAATTTCAATGCATGGTTAAAACTCTTTTTATGTACAATCATGATGAATGATAACTAAGTAAGAACATAGTAGTAGTGAATAACAGGGGTAGTCTCTTAATTACTACCAGGTAAAATGGTGCCCAGCATTAAGAATCACCTTGAGGACATCAGTGGGGTTGGCCAGAGTAGAGGACAGGACTCCAGAAACGACACCACAGAAGACATTTAAGACCATTGTCTCATCTGTTAGGAAAGAGATGAGAAATGCTGTTTATTCACATGTGCAACTGAAAGCAACTACAAATGCAATGCCATTAAGATTATTGTTTACTATGTATAAATATCTAGAGCGATGAAATGTTATAACATTAATCATGCATGCTCCCCGCTTTTATAAACTGTGTGTCATTTTCAATACACATAGTTAAACTTGTTTGGGACAAAGCATTTGAGTAATTATGAAACACACACACAATAACTCAGAGAAGGTCAGAAAAAAGACAGAAGTATTGACTTCATTCCCTAATAACTACAGTTTTATAAAATTATGCAGCCTTTCAGATCTAGATCATCAGTGACAGCAATGCGAAACGGTTAATGTTATAACCACACCAGTGTTCATACTTGAATCCACTTGGAGCACCACATGTGGAGTTAACAGTACCATGACCAATGGTGGTTTGTGGTTGTCCACAAAGCTACAATTTATGGACCAAACTTTCCCATAACATGTATCGACTTTTATGTTATGTGTCAAATGTCATCTGCCTGGCACTCCAAGCTGATCAAAACAAACACTGATATTTATTTCAAATTGCTGCACTCTTTGTACATTGGCTTTCAATAAAGAGGAACCATTGTTAGCAGGTACACTTGGCAAAGTTTCAGTGTTAGAAAGTGGTGGATCTCGTTAGTAGTAACCCAGTGTGGTGACTAGAGTACAGTAAGAAGAAGGAGGAGACAAAATAATAGTGGTTTGAGTTTAGACCAATAGTTACAGTGATCCTTGATCAATGGGACCAACAGTTAGAGTGGGATTCCTCACACCGCTCATTTTATGGGCAGAAGAACGGGCGGTCGATCCCACCACAACCACAGGGCAAACCCAAGCCTGTATCAAAACAAGCTTTCGAAACACAATGGCACCATCGTGGGACAGGGCATGCAGAATGGAAAGGAAAACAATCAACATAAACACAAATGATTGCTTTGTATTTTGAAACTAACACATCAATAAAGAAAAAAAAAATCCATCATGAGTCCCCCACCCTTCAAACCTGCCTTTTCTCTTTACATTCAGAATCAATACTATTTCACCAGGTACACTTAATGCACAAGACATTTACCTTGGTTTATTGGTGCTGACTCATTACAATAAATGCACAAGAACACACAGCAGGACTTGCTAAACAGTGCAGCATGTGTATTGCCACAAATAAATGAAATCCACACTACAGAGTTTAAACTGTATGACCAAGATCTAACACAGAATACAACTA
Organism: Mastacembelus armatus; assembly: GCF_900324485.2. NCBI lineage: Eukaryota > Metazoa > Chordata > Actinopteri > Synbranchiformes > Mastacembelidae > Mastacembelus > Mastacembelus armatus. The sequence continues at coordinate 13,433,065 of NC_046646.1, forward strand.
TAGACACACAGGACTTAGTACACCACAGCAGCAACTGCTTAGTTGGTCTCAATTTCGTTGGTTATTTGGTGTTTACATAGTAAATTGAATGCTTACGATGCAAGATCATACATGTAAGTGAGATGCTATTTTAGAAGCTGAATGTTGGTATTAGGGGTAGTTTATGTAAGTATGGCATGTTTGTTTCATTGTTTAAAGGATCGCTGCAACTTTATGGGGAATATTTTGGAGAGGAATACATCAATCAATGTCTGTGTGTTAAGGACAGAACTGGAGTCACAATGCTGCTAGCCTAGCTTAGCATACAGACAGGGAAATAGCTGGCTTGGCCCTGTCTGAAGCTTAAAAACTCTCCAAAAAAAAAAAAACAGCTCTCAAAAGCATGTCATTTCCATTGCTGTCTGCATGGAGACCAGAACCACTCTCACTGTTTGTACGTGGCAGCTTGCACTGTATTCAAGGATGCTGCACAGGAACACTGTGTGAATGAATAATAATTACTTTGTTTAAAATGGTTTCAACATTTTAACGCTAAGCTAAACTAACCAAAACCCAGCTCCAGCTCTGTATTTAACAAACATGAGATTCGTAAGCAAAGCAAATACATATAATTCCCCAAATCTTGACTTTTTCCTTCAAGACAAGTCCTCACAAATGACAGCTTCACTTTTTCTTTCTATCTAATAACCCAGTTCAATTCTTCTACCTTGATCTACTCTATTATTCCCATTATCCTGCTTATGTACACTAATAGGCCATTAAATATTGACAGGGGCAGGGGGAAAGAGAAGGGAGAGATGAGAAAAAAGCAACTTGGGAGAGAGAGAGAACAAGAAAGAAACAGGGTGTTAACTTCGATTAGAAACATTGAAAGGCAATGTCAGAGAAAGAAGGAACCAGTCAATGTGAAAAGAGAAATGACAAATAGAAAAGCAGACAGAAACGTAACTGAGGAAGAGAAAAAGCCTGAGGTCACAACCCTCTGGTGAGTCTTAAGAGTCATGCTGGCACTGACCAGTCACTGAGCAAACCCATTTTGGCTGATAAATAAATAACTGAAGTGCCTTTCTATTTCTGTCAACGCAGAGGAAGAAGTGACCTGAGCTCGTCCCCCCCAAAAAAAAGAAAAAAAAAAGAAGAAAGCTCCACTTCCAGGTTTTGGGCCTATATCCTCTCATGTTCCTCTCTGCTTTTTTTTTTTTTTTTTACAAATATGGTGTATGGTAGGGTTTCTCTACTTCTTTAACTTGATAGCTGTTTTAGCTGTGTATATACTACGAAGCTGTAGGTTTCTATATGTAGTCTCCTACAAATCTATTATAATTAAGATATACGTATCTATTATTCATGAACTAAAACTGTCATTGTCATTCTGTCTAAATTTAATAATACTTTAACCAGTTAGTTTTCATTAAACATTTTGTGGTTGTATTATGTTAAAGTAACTTGTTTTTTTTCTGACTTCTAGTCCAAAACCAAAGCAGGAAATCCTTTCATTTGAGAAGAGGAAGCCAGAAAAGTATTTCTTGACTTAAACATTACTACCATGGCATTTGCCGGTAAAAAATTCTACACTTTGATCAGAAATTGTTTATTTTCCTGTCAATGACATTATACAGTATTGTGCTTCAGACTGTTTATAAAATACCAAGTCAGATGACAGGGTGAAAATCATATTGGTGCATTTATAGCTGCAGTATAAATGTAGCCTGACTTGCCCTTTCATTCTCCCCATGTCTCCCCTCACTTTTCTCTGTGTCTGCTCTTCCCTCCCTCTGTCTTCTCTCTCTATGTTTTCCATCCTTCCTAGAAACTCTTTGTCTCTTATTTAGTTTGCAAATTAGTGATGGAAGATTAACACACTCACTTTCCTTCCAGGTGGGTCAACACATGTGAAAACACATTCAACTTTCAAAGGCACATACAATATTGCTGCTCTGCAAAGAAATAGATTCATTGAACAGTTTTGATAAAGACTAGTGTCACAACACCAATATCACCAGGGCAAACTGAAGTGCACTTTATATATTTGTGCTCTGATCCCACAACATTTACCTCCTCTGATTCAGATGGTGTAATTAGCTAATGTAATTTTATAGAATTCAATTCAACTCTGGTATGTCCAAAATAATATGAGTAACGCCTTTTCATCCATGTCTGCAATGTAAACATAAGCAACCTACTGCCAAAATACCCAACAGACCTGCAAAGTGTTCCAGCATAAATATAGAGCAGAAAAAGCCTGCAAGGTGTTTGTGCTGTTTGAGGAAGCAAAGAGTCTGAGGAAACAAAATAAGATGCATGTAGAATGCAAAATCCAATATTAGGCACCAGGATTAAAAAAACTTTTTGGTTCATCTGTCAGGGTGACTTTATAGTTTACAAACATATTAAAAGACTAAAAGGGTTTAAAAAAACAATTAGTTTAGTTTTTACTCACTACAATGTTATGCTAACAAATGGAAGCACTGTTTTTTGCTGTTGCTGGTGACGTCAGCAGTTTAGGGTACTTTTTCTCAAAATCCTAAAGCCAAGCTTGCTGTGAAGAGTTTTGCTCAATGTGCTACTGGATGGCTAAGGTTTTGGCTGGGTTGGGGCCTGTGAGACTTATAGACCAAACGTATTTTGCATGGCACTGTATCAGTCTTAACCAGGTCAGAACTGCGATGCAAATATGAATCTAAATTTTCATATACAGCTCTACTCACTGCCCATATCATTCATAGTTTACCTAATTGCTGACATCAGCCGAATGTAAATGTTTTTCCACATTAATGTCGTGTACTCAGCTGGTTTCTGTGACAGAAGTGTAAAGGATTAAAAAGCTAGCCTCATAAGGTAAGACCTTTAAGAAAGATTTTATAAGTGAGGTTGGGAGAAAGGTAGAAGACAAGACACTAGAGGTAGAAACAGTCCCACATACCTTCTGGACGACTGACAAACAGCCTCTTGAGGGAATTGTAGGTCCCTATTTTGATCGTCCCATAAGATGCCTGCCTCAGAAGAGCAGGGGAAATCCTGAAGATGAAGATAAAATATATTTAATACATTAACCCTTGTCCTGTGGGTAAACTGATTCCAGGTGCAGAAGAAGATGAAGGGCTTATTGGCTACTTTCCCCACCCTAAATCTGTGGTTTATGATGCAAATTAACAAAATTAGAGGAGTGTGAAATTATTAATATTTTATTATTATTACTCGGATGCAGAGAAGAATCTTAATTACTGCAGACATTAAACATCACATCAGCGTGATGATTTTATAAAATGATACCAAAACATCTGTAATTTAGTAATTACAGCAGATCTAAATTTAAATTTCTCCCAGTGATTGTGAACATGGTCCCTAAGAGCCTATCCAAACAAGCATGCACCTTGTCTTTCCACTGTGGTGGTCAAATTACGGGTATACACAAAATGTGTGTCGAAAACTTTAACAAGCTGTTTCATACCCAGAATATAGCGCCCGGATACCCTCCTCTTTGCCAATCCTGAAGAGGGCATGGAACATGCCTCTGTAGCGCACCTCTGTGTACTGGGACTGACCCTGGACCTGTAGCCGAGTCTTAGTAAGGTCAATGGGAAATGTACCTAGGATTTAAAAAAAAAAAAAAACTCTGAGGAACAACATTCATATACTGTGAAATTCATACTGCCAGGTTGCCCCGTTTCACATATCATGTATTATCATGACATCTGAGTCAGAGAAAAGTGCACAATACATTTGATTTTATTTCATTCATTTATTTATTTTTATTTGTGGAATGCAACATAAAAACTTAACAAGACAAGTGAAAAACAAAACAGTCATCAGTACAAAACAATTGAATTAATACATATAACAAACTAAGGAAGTGGGAGGAGACTAGAGTTTGAAAACTGATTTGACTGCATGTTTTTTTTAGGGTTGTAAATAACTGTTAGATATTTTGAGTATTTGTGTGAGAAAAAGTGGAGAGACATGACTTCAGAAAATATTCACACTCCTTCACCGTTTTGCGTATTTTACTGTGCTGTATGTTTATTATTAAATTAAAATTTATTAACATCAAAAATTTATATCTCTCGTTTACAAAGAGAATTCACTAGTTTTCTAGAACGTCCTTGCGTTTTATCACGATGGTCTCCAGGGACCTCCCTTGACTTAATAGTAAAGGGCCTAAATAGCTTTAGAACTGGGAGGTTTTAGTTTCTGATTGTTCTTAAATCTGTGGAAAAAAAAATTTAAAATATGCTTTTAGTTTTTCAGTATGGGTCACCAAGTCTCAACTGATTTAAGCAGTTTTACCCATTGAAAGTTAAATCCATAACAGTTTGAAAAACATAGTGTTCTAACGATTTCTGCGGCCACTAGAGGTATATCTGTTGCACTATTAACAGGAAAGTGTATAGATTATGAGACAGAACAATGAGGTAGATACTCGTCACATGATGCATTTTAAAGATTTTTAATCTATTTCTCTTGTTCCTCTGATCCAGATACCAAAGATATATTTCCGTTTTCACTGTGCATTATCACAACTATAACATTTTTCACTTTCTTTTCACATGGGAAAAGGGTTATCTCATATTTTTAGCAACACTGATGTCTTACTCTGTACCTCAAACATAATAAAGACACCTGAGAGATACAAACTTATTATTGCCGGATGAGTTGCTGTTGTCAAACTAGCAGACTATTGTGCTACGAGCAGATTATAAAGCACGCAGTGACTTTGTGGGCCAACAACCTGACTCATTTCCAACTCTATAAATCGTGTGGATCTGTAGCTGGAGAATAACACACATAATGTGCACCAGATAGCTTCAATATTTATTCAACTGGAATGCATCATTTCCCTTCTGGAGTCAGCGCTACCATCACTCAATAGATTATGGTGCAGTGTTTTTCAATATCGGCAAATTCTTGGAATTTAAATGAGTATTTACATCAAACATGTATTGCCATTATTCACCTTAAGAGCAAATGAATCCAATAATATGCATGACGATGAACGTCTGTGTTGTGGTGCAGCACGTACCGAATTCTGCGACAATCGAGGCCATCCCTCCGTAGATGAACGGCTTCCAGTTCAAGTTGGTCATCTCCGCGGCGGCGGCTGCTTCCACCTGCTGCAGCCCCGCTAGAAACAAAAGTAGGCCGCCCAGACAGAGGTCAACACAGTGCTGAAACTTCAGACAATACAACATGTCGAGAAACATTGAGTTCTAATGATGATACAGATCAACGGGGCTCCTCAGCATCAGCATCCCAGCATACTGCGCCGGAAAGAGACGCCCGTTGTGCCGAACACCGCTGAGAGAGCCGTCATATTTGTTGTGGGGTTGTTATTGGCTGGGAGGTCTTTCAATCAAACGTTTAGGCGATTTGATTGGCTGGCGCAGGCGGAGAGGGCGAACCGTGAGTGACAGTCTGCTGACAGCAACAGTGTCACGAGAACAAATTTAAGTTAACGCTAATCTTATAATAAATACAAAGTTAATGAAGTATAAATCATCCCACCTAATTTCCAGTCCGATTTCAGTTACAGAAAACTGTGTGCTTTAATAGTCTTTCTCGCACCTTAACTGTTTCAAACGGTTAGCTCGCAGCAGATGGCTCCACCTAGGCTAGCAGCTAATAAGCTAACACTTGTGGAAATTACTAGCCCGTTTTTAGCGAGGTCACCGATTAACAACTAGTTACCGTTACATGCAGCCGAGACGTCAGTTCGTTGCGGTGTCGATAAAATCCGCGACCTGCTATTTCACTTGGTTTCCCATGCCTTAATACATGACTTTAGTAAAGTGCAAGCAGAAAACTTCTCGCCTGCTGTTAGCTACCCATTTAACGTCAGCTAACGTCAAAATCGTCAGGACAACTAAAAACCGGATTTCCGTCGATACTTTCAAAATAAAATCCTCTGCAAGCAAGAAAGGTCGTCCTAGCATTAAAACCAGATTAAAGTATATAAGTATATACATAGATGCAAGAGGAAGGTTTTTAGTTTGTGGTGCTGTTGAATTGTATTATGTTACATAGAGAGGCATTTCCAATATCTTGTCCACCTAATTTATGTCTGGTTGTGGGATATGATATTACTGAAAATATTTAATTGCAGATTATTGCATTAAACTGCTGGGTACACCTAATACTGGCAGCAGAATGTACATTTGTAACTGGATTATCACTTATTCTGAAGACAAGGCAATATTGATTTCTGCTAAAATATCATGTATCAGTTTCATATTGCTTGCTATGACTTATTACATAAGTATCACATTATATAGGCTGCTTAAAAATATATAAATTATGTGTGGCCTATATTTTCCATCTCAAGTGATTGTTTGATGTCATTTGATAGAGTTATTCCCATGAACCCTTGAATGCAGCCAAAAGACAAATTAGCAGGGGGCTTAATGCTACGCATGAAGTCAATACCCAGTGAGGTGATCTGTTCAGGCATTATTGAAAATATATATTTACAAAACCAATTAGATAGATAAATAGATAGATACCTCACCCTCACAACTCTCAGAGATATCCAAAACATCTGAGTACACGTAACCAAAATAATATCGGCTTGGTCACCCTGTGAGTATATAAGAATTAATGCTTTAAGTAATTTCTGTTCCCCAAACTTCATAAAAGTACAGCAAATTTAGCTGGACCGTGAAGTCTAACATCTTCATGGCATCTAAGTTTTCATTCCAATGTGAGGACTCGTTATACAGGCAGTTACACAGCAGTAAAGCACTTCATATACAAAAATGATACGTGTAGCTTTGCAAAGACAAATTGAAATGTCACTAATTAAATAGCAGCAAAAGCTTTTATGGAAACAGTAAAGGGGGCACCATGTCTGAAGGTTTAAGGTTGAATTCTTTGGTGTTAATGAGGGTAAGAAAATTTTCTCTTTCACATTTAACAAACTCTTTATGCCAGGAATTTCATGAAGCTATTTCTTTAAGCGTCATTTTCAGTATGTGCAGTAAAGAGCAGAGCAGCTATCCTTGAAACTTTAAAATGCATTTAAAAGCAGACCAGTGGTAGCCTCTTCACATCGTACATGGCAAATCCATAATGTTAACCATCATCAGTTGAAAACTAAGCATTTTTAGATACTCCTCTTTAGCTCAAATATAGTCACAGAAATGTGGTAGTGAACATGATAGTAGGTGGTCCAATTCAGTGAATTTCATGTTGATGGAAACTCCATAGTCCAGGATTGGAGTGACACCATTTCTCTTTCTGTGTTTCTCATTTTTCTTTTTAAATAAAAGTCTATTACTGGAAGGCATGCTTGATAACAGCTGGAGCAGCCTCAGCAATCAGACAGGTTCAGGTTACTGGTTGCAGTAAGGGAAATGCTGTGGATCACAGAGTAGTGCGCAGCAGTCGAATGACCCTCTGGTAAAGCTGCTGGACAACAGACCCCAAGTTCCTAGATGAAGGGAAAACAAGTGAGAGTAAAGGATGAAAAAAAGGGGAAAAAGAGAATGAGTTAAGGTTACTACATATAGTATCTAGTATCTAGAATGTCAGTCTCTCTTAACATGTCCTTAAACATTCACTGACACTCACAGACTCACCGAGCTCTGACAGAGAAGCAGTTGTTTCGGTTCGGGTGGAGGCAAAAGAGCGAGGCCAAGCAGTAAACGCAGCACAACAATATGGACAGTAGCCGCCTCTTTATAGACATCTTCAACCTTATGGAAACAAAATTACAATCATTTCTATTGAGGTATCAACACATTTAGCAATACTTAAAGACCATTAATTTGTAATAGTTGTAATAGTTAACAGTTTGAAATTTTTCTGGTTGAAGCCTGGAAGAGCATTTTTTTTCTTTCAATTTTCAATTTAGTGCTCACATCTGCAGTTCTACCCAACATTTAAGTATTACTGATAATACGTTTAATGTGTTATGTATTGCTGTGTTTTAGCTGACTGGGAAACTATATTTAGGCCTATGTATGTTAAGTACCCTCTAAGTATCTCATGAAGTCTCTTGAGATCTTTTTTAGGAGAGAGCTGTGACCAAAATGCCAGCACATTGAACACAAAGTCATATATGGGGACTAAATAAGGGGACACCATCAAGACTTCTGCCATAACTCAAACTCTGCTGGAGGCGATGTTGGTGTATAACAACAATGTGAAGCAGCTACATCCTCCTACGGTTGAATTCTACACATGAAAACATCACTCACAAAGCATCGTCATCACCTTAACAATCCTGCCCAGAAGAAATGTTTCCTAAAAGGCTGTCCAAAACTGCCCGCCTTGGCTCAAAACATCCAGAGGCTCCTTCAAATCAAATCCCAGGCGCAGGTGGAGTTACAAGACACCATCACAACAGGTGGAGAATGGTGTTGGCAGAGATGTAAACAGGATCCCAGTGCCCTGGGTGCTACTGGGCACTGGGCGAAATTAGTGCTGACCCACACTTTGTTTTGTAAGGTCCTGAAAGGTCTAGCAGGGGTGAATAACATCCCTACATTGTGTGTCTGTTGGAGCTATTTCAGTTTGTTGGGAGGGAGGGGGGTGTTCAGTGTGATTCTTCTTCTTTTCCTTTCGGCTGCTCCCTTCAGGAGCAAATCATCTGCCTCCATTTAACCCTATCCTCTGTATCCTTCTCACCCACACCAACTATCCTCATGTCCTCCTTCACTACATCCAAGAACCTCCTCTTTGGTCTTCCTCTAGGCCTCCTTCCTGGCAGCTCTAACCTCAGCATCCTTTTCCCAATGTATTCACTGTCCCTCCTCTGAACATGTCCAAACCATCTCAATCTGGCTCCACCACCAGTGGCGGTTGTTGTTAACCTGGGCCACGACCGATCCGATATGCAAGTCATATTTGTGATTCGCATGTTTGATTTGGCTTAGATTTTACGTCTGATACCCTTCCTGAAACAACCCTCTGCATTTACCCGGACTTGGGACCGGCACATGAAGACACTGGATTGTGCTCCCCTGTGGTTGCACTGGGTGTTCAGTGTGATTAAAAAAGATTATTTTTCCTCTCAGGTTGCTGTGGACTCATAATGAACCTGGTGAAACTGCACTGGGTGAGATTAGAGTGTTAAGGAGGTGTTTGTGTGACTGAATGAGAAGGTGTGAAAACACAATCAGGAAGGTTGATGTTCAAATCCAAATCTTCTACCAATATTCATTTATGTTTAATTATATAATATATAATTATAATATATAATATATTTTTCTCAGGAATATACAGACATACTAGCAGTTCTATAGGCATTTAACGTAAAGGTCGCTCTCTAGTGTCACTTTGAACTAAGAATATCAATGTGGAAGTTTTGCTTCAGGAAACATCTGGGGATTAACAAACTAATTTGGAATAATAAAATTACAATATTTTACTAAATTAAAAGAAAAAACTTTAATTAGAGACTCTATTTATATTAATGTAACAGCAAACAAATGTCAAAAAATACAAACCTTTTACTTCACTGTGTACCAAAAGGTGAAAGAAAAACATCCTGAAACCTGATAAAATACCTTCATTATAGTTAATGATGTAATTTTGACTTTCTGAATCAAACAGTTGTTGTCCCCTTGAGTTGTATTCACCTCAATCCTCTTTTACTTGGGAACATATTGATTTATGGAGAAAAAATGTAATGTAACTTAAATGTAAGTTTAGGTTTAGGTGGGGATTTTTCAGATTGCTCCATTTTCTGTTTTTCTTTAAAGATTTTCTCTCAGAACATACTGTAACTGCTACTTGATGGTTTGAGAAGCTGGTGTGATGCCAGATGATGTTTTGAGTCTGCAGCAAGAAAGCATCATTAGCCAGCTCTATTTGTATGTGAATCCTAGTGGAAAATGGTTCCATCGTGCCAGATGTCTCTCCTGGGGACAAAACAAGACGACAGCCAGCAGGGTTAGAGTTTAACTAGGCCCATTCAGCTCTTTACAGCACACAAACATAGTTGTAGATGACTGTGTTTTATATTGCTGAGTTAAATAGCAAATCTACAGTGGTGCTAATTTTAAATGTAACACTGCTAATGATCAACATCCCTGTCTATTCCATCCGTATTACTGGAGTCTGGACTTCCCTGGACTTCAACAGGTTTACAAGGTGTCCCCAGGAAAAGGAAGAAGTGTCCCCAAATAAGTGCATCAAAGTTAAGCAACTTTAATACAATAATGTATTAAGTTAAGTGTATAGTGCTGCATCTTCTTCACCTCATTGTCATGCGTTGGATATTGCTGCCCAGTGATGCTGGAGTCACTGATAATTGATAGGTAGTGAGGACTGTTGTAGTAGGTGTTTTGCCCAATGGCCACAAGGGGAAACAATAAGCACATTGTACACTTCCACAAATGACACAAAGGTGACAATTATGGGATGTTGAAAGTGCCTTAAAAAGATCATTTTTGTTCTTTTAAGAGAAAAGACTGAAACCCAATAACTTTAAAAAAGGCCATTACTGATTTCCTGGATTTAGCTATTCACCCATTTACATTCATTTATCCATTCCCCAATCAAGTGATGTTTGTTACGCCTACACTATCTATAATTAAGCCTTAGTTTAAAAAAAATCTTTATAACAAATTATATTTACAGTAAGTTGATAATAAAAAAAGATTTTCCTGCCTGGGAGAGAGCCAACATGCAGACGCCTGGGGTAAGGGTCAATTCAACTGAGGCAACAACAGCGGAAGTGTACATGTGTTTTGTGCTCTTATGTGTGTGTGTGTACATACAGTAGGCTGCATGTGTGTGAGGGGAGGGAACAAGTGCGACCTGTTGATAATGCTGTGACTGTCTCTGTCCTGCCTTTGTTGAAGGGATTTTAAGGACACTGATGAGACCACTGAGAGTGAATGAATGTTTTAGGAGCAAGATCAGTTTAAAACTTTGACATCGGTCGTCGCAGAAACATCACAAGACACTGGATTCATGGAACAGGAAGATTTTGGCTGACAAGACTTCATTGAAACAGTTTGACTCTCGACATGCTTGGCATTTAGATTCAGTAACATGTTTAACTCCTGGAGCAAGTTATTTCATGTATATTTTACAGTCTTAAGGTTTGTTAAAGATTTAATGTGTGCAAGTGTTTTATTTTTCAGTGACTTAACTGCAAGTGCAACATTTTGTGTTGTGATGGACAGCTGTTACTGGTAAAACACTGACTCTAAGCAGTGCCAGCCCATCTCAACTGCACACAGACGTTAAGAATTTCACCTTAGAATGTTTTGTTTCTCTTATTATATCAACATGTCTTATTTGACTGGACATGTAAACACCGAGTCCTCCAGTGTCATGCCTCCTGACTGCATGGCCTCCAACCAGCCGTTAACCCAAGGTGACGTGAGGCCTTGGGTGATGGGTGTGATCCTGAGCATCGCTGCCTGCCTTATTGTTTCCACCAATCTGCTGGTGGCGGCTGCTCTACTTAAGCTACTCTTCAAGAAGAGCAGCCAAAGCTGGTGCTTTGTCCTCAACTTGGCACTGGCTGATGCCCTTGTGGGTGTGGCCATCACTGGACTGGCAACAGAGGACTTCAACAGCGACAACAACAAGCTCAATCTAACTGTGAACCAAAACAGCCACATCACTGCTGATCCTGCCACAAATGTCACACCTCCTGTTCAGGGCAAGACCCGATGTTTGATGAGGATGGCGTTTGTGACATCACCCTGCACAGCATCTATAATGTCCATGTTCTTGATCTCACTTGACCGCTATGCAGCCATCAAGATGCCCCTGCGGTATTCCCTGCGGTCTGGGAAAGGAACAGCATTTGTGTCTTTGGTTGCTCTGTGGATCAGTTCCCTCACTTTGGGATTTTTGCCAGGTGAGACTTAAAACTGTACAACTGGTAAATTAATTTATGGTCTGTTTATGTTAGTGATCAGCTCCTCCTACTATAATACTGCCTGCAATCAAAATAAGGAAATGGTGCAAGCATGTGTCATATTTGAAATAACCTATATCCTTTATTTCCCCCAGTCATGGTGCAGCAGCTGCAGGTGGAGGGCTACAATGGCTCCTGTGCCTTCTTCAACGTTATTCACGAAGTGGGCATCATTGTTTTATTCAGCGTGTGCTTCTTCCCTGTGCTCTCTGTGTTTGTCTACATCTACCTGGACATCCTGAAGATTGCCTGTAGCCACCAGAAGCAGATCTGCCAAGTTAGGCAAGCAGGCTCCAGAATGTCTGACCACAATGACCATCAACATTACCAACATCATCACCAGCATCTGCAACTGAGGAGCGGTTATTGGAGTCATGTCAAGGCGCTAAGGACGGTAGCGGTGCTTGTGGGCTGCTTCTTAGTTCTCTGGTGCCCCTTTTTTATGGTCTGCATAGTGCATGTTCTCTGTCAAAGCTGTAAACTCGCAAATGTGTTGGAGAATTACCTCTGGCTGTTGGGGCTGTCCAACTCACTGATAAACCCTTTAGTGTATGCCTTTTGGCAAAGGGAGGTACGGCTGCAGTTAGCAGCCATGTTTTCCTGCTTTACAGGCAGGTCATTGGCTGCTGGACCGCCTGGAGTCACAGAAAGATGTGACCCACACTCACCTCAAGTTTGCGTTTCTGGTGGAGATACTTTCAACCCTTCATTGTTGGGGCCAACTGACAATGAGTTACACACTACTCCACTATCTACTACAACTACCTTGTGAAAGAAACGGGAAAACCAGAAAAAAAAAACACCTCTCTGGTATTCAGTGACAGTAGACAAGAGACTTATTAAAATGACAGCAGTAGAATAACATTTAGACATTTTTTTTTCCATAGTTCCCTTTGAGACCAAGGGGGTCAGAGGTCAGTGGCAGTGCGAGGCAGGAAGTTCAATGGTCCAGTTTCACAGGCTTTGACATACACCACAGAAAAGTCCACAAGGGTTTAGGTCTGTCCCACTGTGGAGTCAGTGAATGCATGAGGGACTGTCAGTGACTTGGAGCACTTTATGCACACTTACTGCAAGGCTGATGTTCCATAGAGACCTACAAAGGATACTGGCTGTGTGCAGCCTAAGGAAACGCCAAAAAACTGTGCTGAACTTTAAGAAAACAGGGATGATAAAAGAAAGAACAATGTCAAACTGAACGTAAAATTAACTTGTGATGTGTACTAATTTATTTTTCTGCAGTGTTTGATTCCAACTAAGCGATTTACACAAATTTACACAGCAAATACTCCCAATCATTTAAAGTGCTAATTGAAATATGAACCTTATTTCTGTCCAATGACACAAAGAGAAAATTGTAAGTACTAATGGGGTCTAAGCACACTGTTGCAGATCAGACCCAGGAGCACCACAGACCAAAGGCAATGGAGAAGCCACAAGCATTGACCATTATGGCTCAATACAAGGTTTCCACACTCATCTGTCAGATCTGCTATCTGCTACTACTCAAGTGGGTTTCTGTTCATGGGATCTAATGTACATCCTGTTTTTTGCCTGCTTGTGTCCTGATTGGTGGTGTTTCTGTTAATTATACGCCTTTTAAGGACCTCATCCATGTTTTCTGATCACATGAACACCTCTGTGTCTTTTTCCTGGACTGACTTTGAGTTAAGGTTTTGAGTCCACATGATGTGGTATCTAGTGTTACAGCTTCCCTTGATGCAGAGAAGACAGTCTGGTCAGCCTAAAGGAAATTTGTGTGGCACATAAGCACACTGAGCATTGTGTAGTGTATACTCAGTGCGCTCAGGTGGAATTAATAAAAACCTTTGAGTGTTCCACACCAGTGTTGCCAGCTTGTCTGGTTTTTACCAATAAAAATGAGATTATATTCCAATAAATCCTCTCAACCGAGCAGTTTGATTGTGATTTACCAGGCACAGTCTGATATACTGACAAAGTGCTGAGTCCTGTTGAAACCCTGAAGCATTCTTATCTTTTAAGGAGCTTCTGCAACTGTTTCCCAAACCCCTCCTTAAATGCCTTTTGTCTAAACTAAATTTACTGGCTTATCTCCAGAAAATAAGAAACTCTGTCTTTCTGTGCCAACTAAATTAGGCGGGACCATCACAGATAACAGCAAAGATCACGAGACAGACAAACCCATGATAGTATACATCAAATGGATGGCTTGGGCCTCAGTCTCACTTTGTTTATGTTGTTTAATTACATCCATGTGATTTAGAAGTTTTAAACTGATATTTCTCAGACAACAGATGAGTCAGCTCTTTATCTAAGTGGCCACATCTTCTGCTTCTTCTTCTTCTTCTTTTCCTTTGGGCTGCTCCCTTCAGGGGTCGCCACAGTGAATCATCTGCCGCCATTCAACCCTATCCTCTGTATCCTCCTCACCCACACCAACTATCCTCATGTCCTCCTTCACTACCTCCAAGAACCTCCTCTTTGGTCTTCCTCTAGGCCTCCTTCCTGGCAGCTCTAACCTCAGCATCCTTTTACCAATGTATTCACTGTCCCTCCTCTGAACATGTCCAAACCATCTCAATCTGGCTTCCCTGGCTTCTTCTCCATAACATCTAACATGAGCTGTCCCTCTGATGTCCTCATTCCTGATCCTATCCATCCGCGTCACTCCCAGAGAGAACCTCAACATCTTCAGCTCTGCTACCTCCAGCTCTGCCTCCTGTCTTTTTCTCAGTGCCACTGTCTCTAAACCAGACAACATTGCTGGTCTCACCACTGTCTTGTCCACCTTTCCTTTCATTTTTGCTGAATCTAAGTGGCCACATGCACATGTAATATTTCATACTTGGATAACTGTTCAGTCATGGAAACTTCCTGGGCTGCATTCATCTTGATAAAGATCATTCAGTTTAGTTCATATCAACAAACCAGTGATACCAGTGATGATTTCTAGTGAGGTTAGATATTTACCATTGACTTTACCACTGCAGAACCTACATAAAGTCTAATCAGCTGATGTGTAAACAGAGCTATTTTTGCATTACTTTCTTGTTTTTTTAAACCAGCCTGTGGTTTTAAACATTACTGTGTCATAAGAGGTTGATACAATTCTTCTTTCATACAAGCATATCTTCTTTTTAATAGTTTTGGCATCATTTCGTCAGTAATAACATCATACTCACAAACATAGAATAACACTGTTGTAAACCAATGAAGTCACTAAGAGAAGTCAAATAGGTAAGAAACAAGGTTTTTTAAGCAAATTCCCAGGTTAACCAAACTTGTTTGAAAGAGGAGGTGAAAGTAAAGTAAAATTAATATAAAATAAATTATTCTCCATAATTGTCTGCTGCTAACATTCATCACATTTTATAGACTAACAGTCTGGTTAAACTTACTTGTTTAACTTTTCTTCATATAATCCATACTGTACATAGTATATTCTACAAACCTTGATAGTTTACTGTTTTTTGCTGTTAGATAGAAACACACCCTCATTAACCTTTTAGCTCCACACTGCATAACCTGGTTGTAATATGCCCCTTGTATTCATTCCTATTTAACATGACTGTACAAAAGGGCATGAGTACTTTCACTTAACTACCAGTCTGGCCTTTCTCCCTTCCCTCAATAAATGTCTGAGCAAGAATAAATAACAGTAGTAACATAAAATTAAGGTACACCAAAATGTAAAATATTTATTAACAAACTGCTGACAAAAATGACTGAGAGTCATTAAGAAATACACAAAATTGTTTCACTTGACTTATTACATTGCCATGTGAAATGTGGGGTCATTATGGGATGACAAAAAATGTGTTTCAAATAAACAGGAATGCTCTCCACAACTGTTATTGTGACTATGAATACACATCTTTAAAATAATCAACAAGAATTAGATTTACCTGAGGTAGAGGTTGAATATATACAAATGCATACATGTGCTTGTGCTAACTGCGCTGATGCTTCTGTGCCCTGATTGGGCTGAAGAAGGGGTGCCACAGCGCCTCTTCCAGTGTGATCCGTTTGCACACATCGTATTCCAACATGTTGCTGAGCAGGTCGAACAGTTGCCGCTCCTCCTCGCTCTCCTTCCGCATGTACTGCTGAGAAACAAACAGTTACTCTGACTTCTGCTGCTGCCTCATGGCTGCACCTGATTGGCTGATCTGAGTGCTGTGTACCTTGAGTGGTTTACAGTGTTTCTCGATGTAATTATCAGTGGCACTCCGCTCATCCCAGTTCAGATGCTCGTTGTGCACGTAATGCTGCTTTCTACGTAGACGACAACAGTGTATACACATCATATCTGTTTACAATGATGAAACCGTAACATTCATCAAATTCATATGTGGATGATCCTGGAGCAATGTAATGAGAGCTATCAGAAACAAATATTACAGGGAAATACCAATAACAAAAAACAATGGGCTAAAAGAAGCTTGTGCTACAGGGTTAAGTGTTTTGCATTGTGTAACCCTGTGACATTACACAGAGCAGGTTTAGCATTAACTTTAAATAAATAAAAATACAAGGGCTTAAGTGAGACTGATTACAGCATACTGTTATGTCTGTGTGGTTACCTGGTTTGTTTTAGAACATAGGGGGGAATCGGTCCAAGGATTTTCTCCATCATTGCCAGATGTTCCTTACTGTCATGGGTCTGAAAAGAAAGGCGAAAGAACATATTGTTGGGTAATAGATGATGTCAGTGAGAGTGTTTATATGCAATCACTACATGAATTATGTGTGTGTGTGTATACCGGGAAGAGTGTACGTCCCAGGTAAAACTCCACAAGAATGCAGCCCAGACTCCAAACATCACATGAGTGGTTCCAGCCCAGATCTAAGCACAAACACACACACACACGCACAAACATATTATTCGTATTTTATGGCAATTATGTGTGTTTGTGTGTGAGCGTGTTTAGGTGTGTGAGTTGTGTTATACCCAATATGACCTCTGGAGCTCGGTAATGGCGCGTTGACACTAGGGATTCATGGTGTTCATGGTCAAATGTAGCAGTGCCAAAATCTACTACCTTCACATCCAGACTCCTTAGTTTTCTCTCCTCACGTTTCTGACACACACACACACACACACACACACACACACACACACACACACACACACACACACACACAATGATAAATATTTTTCACTACATGTCAACATCTTGAAATAATAGCATGACCTTTTAGTTGGTATTGTGTTGTTGGAACTTGGTTTTACGAAACTTTTACCTTCTTATCATTATACTCCAGGTCATAGTCAGAGCAGATGAATAGGATATTCTCTGGTTTCAGGTCTGTGTGGGTAAGTTTGTTATGATGCAGGACTGTAAAACACACACAAGAAGACACCCTGTACTGTAATTGCACATTCATAAAAGTCTTTTTTCTATGCATAGCGCCTCAAAGTCCAACACAACACCAGATAAGCTCATCAGCATTTATTTACCTGTTCCTCAAACTTTTTTAATGTTTGAGAGAGAAGAATTTCAATATGGCGACCCAAGTTGCTATCTGTTGATTTCAACATTTATATCATGAACAGTTTACTAAACCAAAATCATGGCAACTCAGTTATTTTGCAGATTCTTGCATCCAAAACGACCAACATGAAAAGTTACTATTAATGACAACGTCAGGTGTCAGAGGTCACAGGGCTGGAAGAAAGTTACTTGACTCACAGCAGACAGCTCTAAAGATTTGGTAGGCCATGTGTCTGATCTGTGCCACAGTGAACGGCAGGAACTCGTTCTGACAGAGGAACTCGAAGGTGCTGATGCCGAGCAGCTCGAACACGATGCAGATGTGACCTTTGTGCTCAAACCAGTCCAGCATCCTCACACAAGCACTGGCAGGAAGAAGGAAGAGAGAAACATCAACTCAAAATCCATGTTGATAAATTATTTTGCATGTATGTGTTTTATCTGTCTGTTGCAGTTACACTCACAACCTGTTGTTGTCATCCAGGCGGTTGATCTCCTCCAGTACTGCAATCTCAGACCTTGCTACTTTACTAAAACACTCAATGTTCCCCACAATCTTCACAGCTACATGCTCATCTCTGCTAACAAAAAAAAAAAAATCTGAGCAGTCACTATAATTATAAGTTAAAGTCAAGGTGGAGGTTGATCAGCATGCATGCATACTTGTCTCTGTCAACACACTCCACCACTTTTCCAAAGGCTCCTGCTCCCAGCGTTGAGACGATCTCGTCTGGGAGGAACAAACAGGTATCATTAGGGGTTGGGCAATGTAAGCAGTAAAGTGTTAAAAGGCTTGTGCTTCCAAATAAAGGTAATTTTTTCCATAAAAAGGCTGGGTACTTTCAAACACTTACATCTTAATAGTAGTTATGATACATATTGTAAATCAGAGCATTAAGAAAGGTAGTGAATGGTGTAAGACCTGTAACATGTACTCCTGGTTGTAGTTACTCAATGAAGAAGGCAAAGTTACCTTCAGGCTTCTGTGTTAGAAACTCAACACAAGGACAAAAAATAAAGATAGAATTTAAGTACATCTTTCTTTCATCACAAGGCCAGTGTGATATATCAGATGTCCCTCTTCATCGTCCTCACAGCTCATTCTCTTCTGATCATCATCATCATCAGTAGTGACAGAGCTCTCACCATGAAAAGCAGATTCAAGCGGCAGCAAGTTGTCGTCGGACTGAGTTGAGTGCTGGATAAAAATGGAAGATGAACTGATGAAGGTGATGAAGATGCACACAGTTGGACATTAATTTACCTCAAAAACACACTTCCAATGAATCCTTCTAGTTTAATTAAGACTGAAAAACAGGAGAGTCTGGCAGCACTAAGATTAACATTTAACAGCGTGGGCATCTTGCCTGTTAAGAGGGCTACAAGGAAAAGGAAATGGCACCTGTAGATTACTTAAAGCAATCTTGTTATATTAGGTTACAGTCTACTGTTATTTTAGAAAATATTAAATAGAAAGAAACCATCATACTGAGTTATCAGGTTCCAGGGAGGTGCTGTGTGTGTGTGGGTTGAAGCTTCCAGTCTTTCTGTTGGTGTTATGGTCTGTTTTATAGTTGTCGCCATCTACCAGCAGGGAGAAAGACAGACAGGTGATTTCCTGCTGTATTTAACCTGCTTATCAAAATGACAAGCACCAGAGAAGTCGGTTACCATCTAACCAAAGTCAGTGTCTCCTGACTGTACATACTGACTTCGTGTGAGACATGAATTTAAGTTGAAACATCAGAATTTAAGTGGAAATATTGTTACCTCTCCAGGAACTGTAGCTGTTGTCCTCCTCTCCCATATTACTACTGCCCACGCAGGGCTCTGTGACCCCACTTTGCTCCCTCTGATCCAGTCTCTGAATGTGTGATGAGAACTGGACAGGTAATACAGAAAAGCACATAATGATCTTCAAAATATGACCTTTACTGCCAATGCTCTCTAACAAGAATAAAAACCTGTTCCTTTAATATTTAACCATACACTCGCATTTCCTTATCAGTACAAGGAAAGTGGTTCTAAAAATAGTTTTGGAGAGCATTAAAACTCACAAGAGCTGTGCACAAATGAACTACAAGAAATGACAAGAATGCATGTTTCTGCTGTTCTGCCACACTTGTTAAAGGTATTTAGTTATTTAATTTGGAAAAAAAAAAACTTAATTCAACTGGGACATCTCAATCGACCTTGAAAACATGCTTAGGAATGTCACAGCTCTTCCACTGTGCTTTGCCTGTTACTTAAACCTTCTCCCCCCACAGCTCTTAATCCACAGGAGCAAAGGTTTCCCTGTCTGTTCAACCCCTAATGCCCTCTTCTCTGTTTCCAAAGCTATACATAGTGTTAGACCATGCAACCTAAAGCCTGTTGGTCTCTCTATCTCTAAGGCGTTCCCTGGTATTTTCGAAAAGGCATTTTCACAACCCCCCCATCTAGGAAGGCACCTTCGAGTTATACACAACTGACACTGAATATATTTCAAATAATCCACAAATTCAGTTTGACTGAGCTGAATTTATGGTGATATATTCACATGATTTCATTATGCAGCTCATTCAACAAGTGCAGTGAATAACGCTAAGAATAATAAGCAGACAGAAGTATCAAATATTACACCTGTTTTATAAGATATTCTTTTAAAAAATATAGAATCTATCAAGTTTTTAAATTTTAATTGTATAACGATATACAAATCTGTCTTAATCTACACGACAACTATACATATACACTTCATTTCTTTTTATAGGCAAAATTTTGATCCAACTAATGTGTCATTGAAGACATCTTTTTATTATTCATCATTAAGTTTATATTATTCTAATGTTCAAAACACAGGGTTCCTTCTATCAATTTCACTTTTGCAAATTAATGTACAACACTATCGTATTTTTTCCTCCTTATTTATAAAGCTAACAATGCCTGGTCTATCTCTTCAGATTCCCTACCCTGTCTGTAGCCCCACTCCCACTATGAATATATTCACTCAAAAATAATAAATATATGCATATTGGTGGGATTATTTTCAGGATTTAGTGCTTTAGTAGGTTTTTTCTTACAGCTGGGTAATCAACATTTGTGGGCCACCCTCAAGAAAGAACATGCCATACATTGCACCGGTGTGGCTCACTGATGTCTTTTTAATCATTTTGGGACAACAATGGAGCTCTTTGGCAAAGAAGTTAGTAAAACTCAATCATTGTTGGTTTTGGTACAATAATAAGAAAAACATAGATAATTGCTAACCTTATCTTAAAAACTATGTTCACCCATGGGTGAATGACAGTTTCACAACAGCATGTCCACAGGCTTACAGTTTGCAGAAGCAAATGTGATGGTATGCAGATTCATCATGTTCAATGGGCCATGAGCATTACACTTGTCAGTGCTTCTGATATTTCTTCATGCAATCAACACTTCTCTCTGTCCCTCCCTGTCCCTTTTCCACAAATAGCAGACATGTCATATACTGTGGGGCCTTCTCTCTCTAACTGTGTTAGTTCCTACTTATCTTCTCATCACCTCTTCCTCCACCCCTATATCTATGCAATTACTTAATCATTCCACCTTTTGTACTGAAATTAAACATTAGTGCCATCTACAATCTGCCATAGTTTAATACTCCACATTTAGGAGCTTTACTTTTTTATAATGATTTGAAGGAATGTTAAGTCTTCCCAGGGCAGGGTACCCCTCCCTCTCTCTGCTGCATGCCTCTCATGTCTCTGATTAACTGTAAATCAGTGCTGACGGTGACTCCCTGCTGATGACAACCTGCAAGACCGTTGTCTCTCACTAAAGATTCTCCAATTATCAAAACTCTTCCAATCTTCATAGATCTTAACAGTATTAATACAGCTAGACTAAGGGAGCCCACTGCCACCACTGAGTCTAGATGTATCCAGAACATTATATATATTAATGCCTTCAGTCCCACAAGGATCAATTCTTGTTCCTTTGACATTTAAATTATGTTAAAATGAACTGATTTTATTTGATTTTAATTGATTTTAGTTCTGCATCCGTGCGATGGGGAAGAATAAACTTGATGGGGTGTGTCTTCTTACCACTGAACCAAAGTGTAGGACAAACATACTTTATTGAGTGTCTGAACTCATTCCCCTCAGGCCTTGTTGATTCTTGAAGCTCCATTTTAAATGTAATGTAATCAAATTCAGTCCACACGCTTAATATACGTGATTGATAGCTTAAATTAGCAAGGATTATTTGGCCCTATCTGATGTTTTTTTAACAGTTCATCTGATACAGCTGAAAATACACTTGAAATCTAGCCACATTCTTAAGTCTGTAACCTGACCATCACACACAACTCCAACAATGAGCACTATGCCTTCTAACCAGACTGCATACAGTGCTGTGTTCATTCATGCAGTCTCTTAGAGATACCGAATCATAGTCAACGTCAATAAATTTGCTCAACACCATGCCTGTTAAATCTCACACGATAAACAAATCTGATTTGCTACTGGTTATAACAAATGATAAAAATTTGGCAGCATTTTTTGTAAAATGGAAGATTTGAACACAGCTCCTCCTTTTGTATGTGGTAAATATTATTGGTCTAAGAACCCATTTTAATTACTAACTTAATAAAAATGTAAAAAAATCATTTCAGGTGACTCTACTGCAGCTAATGCAGGATTTTGCATTTCCCTGTTGTTCTGAACTGTGTGTATCACCATATACTGTACTACAGTGTCAAACGGCACAAAGACAATGCTGTTTGAACAGATATACAGCTTCTAGTGAAAAAAAGCTGAGCCAGATGAACAATATATAGGACCTATTGGTTTGTTTTTAAAGCAGCAGGATTATCACCTGTTGATAAAGCAAAAAACATGTTACTTGGTTAGCAGTTGTACCATGTTAACACATCTCATCCTTTTTGCTATAAGTGCTATTTAATTCATTTGTGTTGAGTGGAGTTGTTATACTGTGTCAATGCTGACTTTTCTGTCTTTTTCTGTCTTGATTTTTTTAAACTTTATTTATTCATTTATTTTAGGGCAGATTAAAGTTTTGAATATTGGCACAAACTCAATGACTTGTAGCTTTACCTCAAAAATATCGATTTCAGCTTTCAAAGCCAAATAATTGCTGAGGTAAAGAGAGACTCCTGCTCTCACTGGACAGTTAGTTGTATTTTAGTTGTATACAGTAAGTATTTTTCTGCTTACCTGACTTGTGCTGTTGTCTGTTGCTCCTCTCTGCTGGCGCTGTGTTATCTGGTCTCACACCGTTTGTCCCCTCCTCTTATTCTTCTTCCCACCAATCTATCCTGGAGGGGATGGTTGCCATGCTGCATTGCTGCCAATGACAGACAGAAATAACATCTATGCTGCAATAAAACATTATGCCCCACAGAAAACCAAGACGTGGACATTCCTACGTACGTCTCAGCCAGCTGCAGTGAGAAGGGACACGAAGAACTGCTCCAGCCTTGACCCATTGCGTGACCCAGCGAGGGCTCTTCTTTCATCACACAGGAGAAAACATAGTGTACTGTGTCTGAACTAGAACCGGTCATGTACGATGATGCAGGATATTCTATGATGTACTCTATGAATGGGACACAGGACACTAACTATAATCTGCCTTTTATACACAACTACTAGTTCCATGTAAACACACTGACACAAGATCATTGCCCACAACTGTAGGTCTACACACATCACTGTTGTATATTGTTAGCTTCTGTGAATGTCATTTCTATATTTGGTCAGGAAAAATTTACTCTTTATTCTATTCTGAGCAGTAGCTGTGTGTGTTGAGATGTCAGCATGAGAGGCATTTTTTATCCTTTTGATGCTTTAACGAGACTTTAGACTTTAGACCAACGGAGAGGATTAAACTTCACTTATGTTAATTGCAGTGGAGGAATATGTCACACAATTGCACCAAATATGTTTTTTGCCCCCAGTGATAATAATGTCGTGAAATTAGCTTCATACATTCAAATGAAAAATTATGATTTTTCAGCCTCCTCTGTACTTGACATTTACTACAAGTGTTATCGGGGTAAACCATCATGCTAAATTAAGATGTTAAACTTAGACATCCATGTTTACTGCGTCATTGTGAGCATGTTAGTATGCTGACGTTCTTTAGTCTCCTATGGCGTTCAAAGCATCTCAGAGCTCCTAGTGCCACTGTAGGCTTCAGCTTAGCTTAGCGCCATTATTTGAAGCACTGTATAAACTATTGCTGTATTCACAGTTAATGCTTCAGTGCAATGAATCTGGCACATTTAAAAATTTTTTTCTTATTTTTAAACTTTATTTCACCTGTATTACCATGTACAGTATTATTGGCTATACAAGTGAATCAGTCTATACTAATGTGACTAATCCCTTTGTATCTCTGTGATGCACACTTGTTGTGTGTGACCACGGGGGGGTGCTGCTGTTGGACTTTGTATTGTGTCATGTTGGAAGTGGTGAGGTCAATTTTTCCTGACTAAGAGAGGCTGACTGCTCCTGGTTAGCAATATTTTCATGCACGTGATTTATTACAGACATGCAGTCAAAGTGAAGCAAAGAGAAGGTGACAAATTTCATTCGGCGTAACGCACACACCCACACACACATACACACACAAACACACACACCACTTTGCAATAAAGAGCATGCCATCCAGTGCCAGTTGTATTGACGAAACAGATGTGAAAGCTCTCAGCTGTGATTAGAATTCAGTCAATCAGACACACAAACAGACAACTCTACAGGGCAGCATTACTATCGTTGGGTTCTGAGTCTATTGCACTTAAAATTACCTCTTTTTTAAGAGACTTAAGACTTCTGCATATTGTGCAAATATTTTAAGACTTGCCAAACCTCTGTGGGATGAAGTCAAGGTTGATTGAGTTAAAGTGTTTGATTGTGACACCAAAGACCAACATTGTACCTTGCCTCTTGTTTACATTGATTTCTACTAGACTGACGAGTACAAACCAGGCCTTATTGCCCAACACCAGAGTTGGATCTTACAAATGCTTTTTGAAAATCATGTTACTAATTTGGACCTGTCCAGGGTGTACGCCTGCCTTTCACCCAAAGATCCCTGTGACCCTAAATAGGAATAAGCGGGTATAGATAATGGATGGATGGATGTTACAAATTTGACTGGAAAAAAGAGTGGAGACTGTTACCATGGTTTTGGGACAACACGTTCATTGGTGATATAGTATATGTGTGGTGATGTTTTACACTGTAGGCAGGTCAACTGATAATATTTGATTGTTTGTATTGATTTTGAACAAAGCTTAGGTAATATACTGTATACTGTATTGTACTTAAGGCCAATGGGGCTTATTGAATTGGACTGTATTAGGAGAGAGAGAGGCTACTCATACTTTAATTGAGTTCAAAAGTTGACTGGGCCAACCAGCCTCTCTCACTTTTATGTCCACTTGAATCATGGTAACACTGTATGTGTATGTGTGTGAGTGTGTATGTGTGTGTTCTGCAGCAGACCATACTTCAGCAGCAGCAGAATTTGAGCCAGATCATCTCTCTCTCTCTCTCTCTCACCATCAGCTGTGATTACTTTGGTAAAACAGCGGTGCGTCGCAGAGAACCAATTTTCCTAATGCACAGCCTTCACGCACACACATACAGCATGGTTATTGATGAGGTAAATGGGGAGGGGGGCAAGAAAGGGGCACACACATTGCTGGGAAATGGAAAGAGCGAGAGAGAGAGAGAGATGGTGAGGATAGAGGGAATGAGAGAGAAGGAGGATCTAGACGGGGACAAAGAGGGACAACGGGAGAGACAGAAAGGAAAAGGGATGTGGTGAAGGAAGAAAGGAAGAAGCGGGACAAGGATGGCAAAGACATGGACATATTGTATAGACTGTGTTCTGGAAATCGAGTAGGATGTCCAGTTAAAGAGCTAATGAAGCAAAGGACATAGAGAGGGACACAAGGAGGGAGAAAGGATGCAGGAGGAAAAATTGAAATCGTCACTTTCCTTATGGACAATGGAACGGTTTGATTTGCTGGCCGGTGGAAGAAAAAAATGAAAAAAAAAAATGAGTAAAATACCCCTTACAGGATGGTTTTACTTTTTGCCTGCGGCTAAGAAGAAGTAGGGTATATAAAAAAAGAAATATAATTGAAGAGACAGGTGGAATAATGCTGATCCAAGAAATACATCAAAGAGGAAGCGAAGTCAGACATGTCACTCTTGGGTCTTTAGCCAACTGGAGCCAATTTTAAGTTCATGCATGTGAACAAAATCTGTCCTCGTTAAAGCATCAACAGAACAAATGAAGACAGTGTCTGGGGGTTGTGGATATAAGTGAACACAGACTAAATTATTTGCAATCCTTTCTGAGACTGGAAATACCCTGCGCTGCAAAATGATGGCTTTGCCAATGAAATGAATCGCCTGAGATCTCTATAATATTGAACAGGAACAGCTCCTAAAGGTTAATCCATGAAGCATCTCACCTCAAGGTTTATATTATCAAACAGGAACTTCTTTTTGCAGTGTATTTACATGCGGGACTTCTTTGGAAGACTTTACGTGACCCAGGGACGTCTCATTAGGAACCATTGAAAGTGGGCTCTCGTATCCAAAGATCAGGTTAAAATCCTTCACATCATCCACAAAAAAAAAAAAATCTCTCTTTAAGACATCTGTCAAGGAGGAGCCTCTTTTTGATGATAGGAAATTAAGACTCTATATCGACCTAGACCAACTTGAAGCATGGTTAAATCTACACATTGTAGAATGAATTGTTAAATTGTCCACCAGGAATGTATTTTGAGGGAAAGTGTTCACCTCAAACTATGCGAGCTTGAGGTTTAAGTACCCATCTGAGCCTTTCTAATTTTGTAAAGATCTTCACCCTCTACAATCAAGGCCACTTCTTGGAATCACTTATTACATCACTATAACCACCAGAACACCTGTTTTAAACTGTTTAAAGACAATATTTACCTCAAATGTAAGGTCATATTACCCCTAAGGACCTCTCAGAAGATTTCTTCCACCAAAAAATCCTATAGTCACCTAAATTTATATCATATAAATCCAGGAATGATCATACATCTAGCAGGATGTTAAAATCCAAGAACCCTAACCCATGTTCTAAGTCCTGTTAGTTAAAACTAATGCTGTGGATGGTGATAGGGATTTGAAAAGAAAGTAAAAGAAAAAAACAACAGATAATGCAATTTTTGTGTGTCACTGCTGTCTCACCTTCTAAATATTCACACCTTTGCAAAAAATTTTTCACATTATTGTTTATAATTTACAATAAACTGTGAACAAAGCAACTGGAGCAGGAGCACTGCAGCATGGGACTCAGCTGCTTCAAGTCCTGGAAACATGACAGTGCAGGCCACAAAGGTGAGACACACACACACACACACACACACGCACACACACACACACACACACACCATGAATATAGTATATGTAAAGATTATATTTGATATTAATAGCTTGTGTTGCCGAGTGGCCTCTGTTAAATGCTGACTCAGGGTCTTTAGTCTTCTATCTGAGCGGATGCTGTATGTGTATGTGTATGTGTGTGCTTTATACATTTGTCTGTGTGCGTTGGATGTGACTTTGACGAGGACAGACAGTGGAGCATGATGGGACATAGAGAGGAAAAAGTGCTAATGAGTCTGCGCACCATAAGGAGGTGAAGATAGAGAGATGGGGTGGAGGACAAAGTACAAGTGCCAATACCAGAATATAAAAATGAAAAATTACAAGTAAAAGTAAAGTACAGTATAGTGTTAAAGTCAAAGTATGTGTTCTGCTGTAAAATGTAAACATTTATTTTACGTTATTTAATTCTGATGTATCAGTGGGGGAGCAGTATGTATTCTGTCATTTGTCTGTTTTTTTTTTGTGGTGAAATGTTGGACCAGTTTACATCTGTGATCAGAGAAAACTATTTCATTTGTTGCTTGAATAAATGGCTCTTATACTCTGGTGTAAATGATGAAGTCAAAACAGTCCTGATTACTTTTTTGCAAAAAGCCAAAAAATTCTTTGAAGTATACCGAAAAGTATAGTGAAAGACAAATGGAGCTTAAAGAACAGCATCAAATGTAGTGTTAACTGCAGTATTAAAAATGACAAAATAGACATACTCAAGCAATATACAAGTACCTCAACTGAAGAACGGGTACTTGCAGTTTTGATTTGCTTTCCAAACACTGATTATAATAGTACATAATGTTCCTATGTCATTTAGTCACAGTGGGAGGTTTGTAATAATATATATGACACAGACCTCAAAATAAAAATACAGCAATTACTAAAACATCAATTTATATTTTCTAGTAAACATGTGAACTATAACCCAAAAAACTGGCACTTGAACTTGTGTGTCTATATGTATATGCATTACTGCATGTATATATGTTTATAGATTATTATCACAAACTAATACACATGACAGATCTGAACCTCAGTTGTGATTGAATTGCATTGTGGGAAAAGTATTTGCTATTGAATAAAAATGATACAGTGCAATACTAGTGAGAAATTTGTGGAGTGGTCTTTTAACGTCAATGTGAAAAACTACTTAAAGTCTGTAAAAATTAAAGACTGTACAATTACAATAGGTGTAATCAGACTGTCTGAAATCCATTTGAAGTATACTACAGCTACTACAGTAGCACACAATAACACTTGACCTTGGATAATCCTCCTAAAACCAGGCATGTTTGTGTGTGTGCAGGTAACAGAGACGTGTTGGCCAGCCCAGGCTCGTATTTCTTCCTTTCTAACAGTGCAGGTCAGGGTGACGAATGGCTGAAGAGCCTAAACAAGGGAATGTGGATCCCTTTTACAGGTACACACATATAAAATACACACCTTTTCTGGGTTTTCCCTAAAAGTGTTTTAATGTTATTCTGTGCCTGCTGTGTAAGAACAGCTGATGTTAGTCCTGTGTCTTTCTGCTTGTTTTGGAGTTCTTGTGCCCTCTAGTGACAAAAAAAACAAACAAAAAAAAAACAACTATATCATTACCACAATCAGATTTTCTGATAACTATAAATATTACACAGACAGCAGTAGAGATACATGTTTGACCCATTTGTGGGATCTTTTTATAGTCAAAGGTTTTCAAAGGCCTTACCTGACAAGACCAGCAGTTTTGATTCTGGTGGACAATAAAATGTTCTTCCTTTGCAGGGGTCTTTGGTCAGCGTCTGGAGGAGACGGTGCTGTATGAGAGACGTTATGGCATGCGTTTGGTTCCTCTGGTGGTGGAGCAGTGTGTCACTTTCATTCGGGAGCATGGCTTGCATGAAGTGGGCTTGTTTCGCCAGCCAGGTCAGGCCAGCCTTGTCAGAGAGCTGCAGGAAGCTTTTGATGCAGGAGAGAGACCATCCTTCGACAGGTACAATCTCTCTATTTTTTTACTTGTACTTTTTTTCTGATCATGTGTTCAACACAGGCCGCTGTGTGTTTTCCCGGCAGTAGCACAGATGTCCACACAGTGGCATCACTGCTGAAGCTCTACCTCAGACAGTTGCCGGAGCCTCTGGTTCCTTACTGTTGCTACCAGGACTTCCTGCTGTGTGGACAGAAGCTGAAGATTGACCGCACATTGGTAACTGCAGCTCTCTACACCGAGATGTCAAACAGATTAGTTAAAGACACATCCTCAAAGTGTGTGCTGACCTCTAGTGGTTTCACGTCTCACCTTGCTGCAGTGATGCACAAGGCCCTTTCAGCAACATGTGGCAGTAAAACATTCTGTCCAGCCTGGCATGAAGTTTCTCTATAGGTATACACAGTTACTTTTATTTCTGTATTACTTTCAGACACCTTTGACTGGTTCCTTACTACATTAGTCGCCATGTTACATGTTGATCAGTGCAACAGCATGCATCTGTCACCACATACAGTGGGTATGGAAAGTATTCAGACCCCTTTAAATTTTTCACTCTTTGTGTCATTGCAGCCATTTGCCAAAATCAAAAAAGTTCATTTTATTTCTCATTAATGTACACTCAGCACCCCATCTTGACAGAAAAAAACAGAAATGTAGAAATTTTTGCAAATTTATTAAAAAAGAAAAACTGAAATATCACATGGTCATAAGTATTCAGACCCTTTGCAGTGACACTCATATTTAACTCACATGCTGTCCATTTCTTCTGATCCTCCTTGAGATGGTTCTGCTCCTTCATTGGAGTCCAGCTGTGTTTAATTAAACTGATTGGACTTGATTAGGAAAGGCACACACCTGTCTATATAAGACCTTACAGCTCACAGTGCATGTCAGAGCAAATGAGAATCACGAGGTCGAAGGAAAACTGCCCAAGGAGCTCAGAGACAGAATTGTGGCAAGGCACAGATCTGGCCAAGGTTACAAAAGAATTTCTGCAGCACTCAAGGTTCCTAAGAGCTCAGTGGCCTCCATAATCCTCAAATGGAAAAAGTTTGGGACGACCAGAACTCTTCCTAGACCTGGCCGTCCAGCCAAACTGAGCAATCGTGGGAGAAGAGCCTTGGTGAGAGGTAAAGAAGAACCCAAAGATCACTGTGGCTGAGCTCCAGAGATGCAGTAGGGAGATGGGAGAAAGTTCCACAGAGTCAACTATCACTGCAGCCCTCCACCAGTCGGGGCTTTATGGCAGAGTGGCCCTACGGAAGCCTCTCCTCAGTGCAAGACACATGAAAGCCTGCATAGAGTTTTCCAAAAAACACATGAAGGACTCCCAGACTATGAGAAATAAGATTCTCTGGTCTGATGAGACCAAGATTGAACTTTTTGGCGTTAATTCTAAGCGGTATGTGTGGAGAAAACCAGGCACTGCTCATCACCTGCCCAATACAATCCCTACAGTGAAACATGGTGGTGGGAGCATCATGTTGTGGGGGTGTTTTTCAGCTGCAGGGACAGGACGACTGGTTGCAATTGAAGGAAAGATGAATGCGGCCAAGTACAGAGATATCCTGGAAGAAAACCTCTTCCAGAGTGCTCAGGACCTCAGACTGGGCCGAAGGTTCACCTTTCAACAGGACAATGACCCTAAGCACACAGCTAAAATAACAAAGGAGTGGCTTCGGAACAACTCTGTGACCGTTCTTGACTGGCCCAGCCAGAGCCCTGACCTAAACCCAATTGAGCATCTCTGGAGAGACCTGAAAATGGCTGTCCACCAACTTTCACCATCCAACCTGACAGAACTGGAGAGGATCTGCAAGGAAGAATGGCAGAGGATACCCAAATCCAGGTGTGAGACACTTGTTGCATCATTCCCAAGAAGACTCATGGCTGTACTAGCTCAAAAGGGTGCTTCTACTCAATACTAAGCACAGGGTCTGAATACTTATGACCATGTGATATTTCAGTTTTTCTTTTTTAATAAATTTGCAAAAATTTCTACATTTCTGTTTTTTTCTGTCAAGATGGGGTGCTGAGTGTACATTAATGAAAAATAAAATCAACTTTTTTGATTTTGGCAAATGGCTGCAATGACACAAGGAGTGAAAAATTTAAAGGGGTCTGAATACTTTCTGTACCCACTGTATACCCATGTGTACACACGAGGAAATTTCTAGTGGGCAGACAGTAGAGTAGCTACATTATCATGACAAAACTTTTTAAATTCCAATATATCTTAACTTTAAACTCTTAACATTTAACATGTTGGCACCAATACTGACAGAAAAACATATTCCTCCTTCTTTCTTACCTTGCATCTTTGCTGTTTTAATTTTCTTATCTCCTTCCTGACTCCCATCCTCCTATTTTTTCTCCCATCATTCTCCCTTTAGGGCTTAAGGGAGTTGAGGAATCTTCTTCATGAGCTGCCATTTGCAAACTTCAACCTACTCAACTTTATCTGCCAGTAAGATACCTCCGTATTTAGACTGTTTTGAATGGTTAACAAACAAACAAAAAAAAAACTTTACATTGTTTGTGGTTTAACTGAATAAATGTTCCTGTAGATGGAACAGAGTTGGTACCATTTGCTTATGGGAATGCACACAGTATGTTAAGTAACTTCACCATCCAAATGAATAGCAAAAAGGTATAGGAAATCAGAAATGGGGTATTTTAAACACCATCCTGACAGATGGTGTTTAAAGCTGCATCCGACACCATATAATAACCCAGCATCACTTTATGTGCTGCAGAATTCATCTCAGAAATAGGATTTCTAATCTTCAGCTGTAGTGAACTCAATGAGGCTTTTCAGCGTTAAGAAGTAATAATAGTAATTATCAAAAAAGACTTAAGTGTGTATGTGTGCGTCCGTCCAGGTTTCTAAATGAGGTCCAGAGTTACTCTGGCAGTAACAAGATGAGTGACCAGAACTTGGCCACTGTGTTTGGACCTAACATTCTCCGAGCCAAAGCTGAAGACCCGCAAAGCATCATGGGAGGTAAACAATCATTGTTTCAGAATTGTGTATTGTTAAAAACACTGATATTGCATCTGGGACTCATTTAAAAACAGATTTTGCAGCTGGTTCTTCTATGCAACAATACACCAGCAGAATATTTAGGAAGCTTTTGCTGTCATATAAAAATATCTCCATACAGAGGCTTTTTATTTATTTATTTATTTCTTGTCAGTTGTTTTCCACAGTAAAACTGCGTCGTCATTACAGTCAATTTTAATCAGTGAATCCAAGATGCCTGTAGCCTCTACACTTCATGCAGTCTGCAAATGTTTTAAAGACAACTTTCACATCTACAGACAGTAGTTCAAAGGGTGTTAGCTCCTCCGTGTACCACATTTGTCATGGTGTTTGCCACTTTACCCGCCTACCTCAGCTCCACCCTGGCTTTCTTACTCTGATCAAGTCTATATATTCTAGTTCCACCAAAACCTACCCTCAGAAACCCATTTAAGGCTCAGATCTCTGTGCAAATGTTTTTCTGGTGCAGGAAAAACCTTTACGTGTTCTTTGAATAATATCTTAATCCTTCGATCCATGTTCTAGGTGCCGCTTTGGTCCATGTGCTGATGTTGGAGCTGATCAGAGAGCATGAATCTCTGTTTGCCAAAGTCCCCCCACCCATGTCCACCCGTGCCCCTGCAGGCTCTCATGCTTCACCAAGTGCTCTGAGGCAGCCTCATCTCCACCCATTGCCCTGCCTTCGCCAGTTGTCTCTGCCTCTCATTGCAGAGGGCTCCAGAGACCCTGGACAGATGGTCACAGACGCACAGAACCCCAGGTACAACACTCCTGCTCCAGCAACACCTCACTGTCAATAAAATGTCACAGCAGCATAGTGCTGGCATCATTCACACAGAGGAAACAAGACAACACCATTCACACTGGGTGAATCCCAATTCCAATATGTGTCTCCATGTTTCCTTCATTTGCATCTTTTCCATCCATCTGACTCTCACCCACATACCCACAAGGAAGAGATGCAAGAAGAAACCGCAAGGAGAGATGACTTGAAGAAGTCATCTTAAGAGATCTGAGATGTCCTGATCGTTAATGTGAAGCATCCAATCACAAACTGATACCTGATAAAGGGGCAAATCAATCTGTAACTCTAATTTGTCCTTTAATCCAGTCTGTCCTCTTTCTTTCATCCAGTCGTGGGCAAACATCACTCATTTACACAAATCCAGATGCTGTCAGTGGCGTGAAGTGGGATGACTCCCCAGTCTGTCCCAGACCTGCCTAACCAGCAACCTTTTCTTATGTTCATCCCTGTGACATCTGTCTAATACCACCTAACACCATTAAACCTTTTACCACATGTGGTCTGGTGTTTGCATGACGTAAAAACCTGAGTAAATTAAGTTATTTACCCTTATTAGTCCCACAATGGGGAAATTGCATTACCCACCTAAAGTGCACAGTGGGCAGCCATTGCTGCAGCACCCAGGGAGCATTTGGGGGTTTAGTGCCTTGCTCAAGGGTCTCACCTCAGTTGTGATATTGAATGTATTTCTACCAGTCCTGAGACTCAAACCCACAACTTTCAGGTTACAAATCCAACTCTCTATCCATTAGGCCATGACTGCCCAAGGAGATTATCTTAAAAATATAACGTCTCTTTCCTTGCCTCCTGTAGCTGTAACTACTCTGCTGCTGCCAAATCAGACGTGTCCACTGGCCAAAAGAGACTTCTTGGCCATCGCTACACCTCCTCCCACCCAGAGAACTGCTTCTACCCCCTGCCCTCCTCCAGTCAGCCCCTTCAACACCACTCTGATCAACACAACATAGATTATTGCCAGCACCAAGCTGGCCAAGGACCATCTTCTGTAAATGTTCAAGCCTCTACAACTAGCCTCCACCCACTGCCAGACAACTCCAAACCCAGACTGATGCTCCTGGGCTGGACAAAGGCCTGGCCAGGCCCTGACGAGGCTGTTGCAGGTTTCTGGAGCTCTGGGAGTGCAGAGAAAGAAGGTGCAGTCAGTGGGGGCAGCAGTGACGCTCAGGAAGACAGCACGCCTTCTGCCTATGACAATCTAGACAGAGTGTCTTTACATCAGAGGATAGACAGTGTAACTGGTGAACATTTTGAGACCAACAGTCTAGGAGAGCATATTGAAAACTGTGAAGAAGAGGCAGAGCTAGAGGAAGCAGGACAGAAAAGGAACTCCTTTTCCTGGTCGTCCTGTGAGGTTCTGCCATTGGACGACAGTGAATCTGGGGAAGCTGGTAGTCTTGACATGTCACCAAAGGGACCAACAAGTCAGGAAGCAGGAGAGGAAAACACTGATGAGGATCCCGAAGACAAGAACTATGACGATGATGATGATGGAAATGACAATGCAGACGATGATGACGTTCACCACCCCAACTCTCCAGCCTCGTGCTCTGTACTCAGTGACAGTCCTCTCAGTACGGGCAGCTCAGAAGTCTTTCTTCCCCCTGGTTCTCCAGACCAGGCTCAGCCTCAGTCACGACCCAGGGACCCTCAGTCACTTGTGGCCGAACTGCGACAGCAGATGTCCAGGCAGAAATCTGACTACCAAGCCAGAATACAGAGGTGAGACACCAGCACAAGAAGGAAGATAGCATCGGCTTGTCCTCATCACGACTCTTATGCTGTAAACATACTATACTTCCACACAGACCTTTTAGTTTAGTATTATAATGCAGGTGTAACTGCAGATTTATTAGATAACATATAGTATAGGGCAGCATATATGGCAGCATGTTAATGGGGAGAGAGAAAAAACCTAAAACAGTTATAAAAAAAATAAAAAAAAATCAGTGCTAAACATATAGCTAGTGTATGACCATAGCTGTTTGGTATATGTGTTTGCTGCAGGTTGGAGCGCTGTAATGATGTCCTTGAGCAGCAGGTTGCAGTATTGAGGGTCAGTCTGGAGCAACAGAAGCGCAGCCAAAGTGTCGCAGAAATCAAGATCCGTAACATGGAACGAGCCAAAGCTGACGCCGACCGTCGAAACACCACTCTGCAAAGAGAGATGGAGCTGTTCTTCCAGATGTATGGCGAGATCAGAAAAAGAGGAGCTAAAGGAAGAGGAGGAGGGAGTCTGTAAAGATGGAGGAATGTTAAACAGAGCTTGATGAAAAGGATGGGTGGAAAAATATGTCAAAAGTGGATGGGATGAAGATGATCCAAATGCTCTAAGATGAACCTGAGGCCAGACAATGAAGAAATCAAACCCTGAAGAAAAACAGAAAATAGAATAGCTATCAGAAGACAATCTAAAGAAATCAGTCTGTTGCATCATTTCAACCAGTTAGCCTCAGGCTGAGTTGGTTCACTGTTTCCAGAAGATGGCAAGAAAGTTTGAATTTGAGCAGCAGATTTGAATGTTGGCTCCTTTGCCAGTGGAGTCAGTGTCTGGACTTTCTCATGTTGGATTACTTTCCTGGAACCACTGATGGACATGTGTCTTTCTGCTTTATGCAAACCTGTCACTAAACTTTGTAGGTGATGTATAGTTCAACATAAACACAGGTCTTTTTTTTGAAAAACCAACCCAGATCCAGATGAGTACTGTAAATTAAACCTAGTATATACTACAAAGACTTTTCAAGATGTCACAAACCTTTTATCAAATTAAAACCAGGGTTCTCAACCTACACAATCTCAGATAAGATATGCCTACAAACATGCAGCAGCGGGAGAGAAGTGCAACTAGCAGTTGATCGATTGTGTCCACATAAGATAAATTTAAAACCGTGGAACAAGCAAATCATATCTGGTCTGCACTAGGTTTTAGAGAACTTAAATAGTGTCTTCCATAGGTGTGAGAGAAGAAAAGGGTTTTGAATGTCTACCATCTAATGCAAAGAACAATCCTTCAAGTTAGTTCAAAATTTCTCAACCTGACATGTCACCAGTGTCGTAGCAGACCCTGCAAAGTCTACAAGTCTTTACAAGTCATTTCATTTCAAAATATAGCAAACTCTCATTTTCTCTAAGTGAACATGCATGTATCCAGCAGTGCTGGTTTAACATAAGATAACAAATTAGCTTTAACTGGTAACGACTGAGGTCTGCTGGTTTACTCAGGACACAACAAGGACACAAATACAACCTGACCAATTTCACTTTTGTTTGTTCTCCAAATTCTCAAAATGTGGCTGTTGGACAGGACCGACAGAGCCACTTCCTATTGTGGAAACAGCTGCACGTAAACACGTTTGTTTAACATATACAATTATTTTGTCCTTTATTCCTAATTGCCTGTTATAATAAATCGATGTAAGATGGGAACCATTGTTACTGTGTTGTGAACTAAAGCTTTCTTGAGAGTGAAATACAGTGGCTTCAGATAGTTTGTGAACCGCCTCCTTTTTGTACAATTTTTAAAAATCAAAAAAATGAAATCTTTCCTTTACAGAAGTATTCCTACCCTCTGCTGTGGAGCTCCAAGCTGTGGGCAGGTGCATCCTGTTTACTTTAATTAACCTCAATGTGTTTTAAAACTTCCATAGTGTTAAATGGAGGCAGATGATTCGCTGTGGCGACTCCTGAAGGGAGCAGCCGAAAGGAAAAGAAGAGTGTTATAAAACTTCACTTGAGCTCACCTGTGGCCAATTGTATTGATTGGCGATACCTTGGAAATGCACGCACCTGTGTATATAAAGTTGCACAATTTGAACTGCATATCAGGCTTTTACAAAGTTATGAATTAAAGGTCTGAATGCTTAGGAAAATTAGAAATTTCACTTGGTTTTAAATTTGCCAAATTTTCTAAAAACACATCTTCACTTTGTCATTATAGGTTATTGATGAGCAAAACTGCATTTTTATCAATTTAAAATACACAATGTACTCAAGAAGTGAAGGGGTCTGACTACTTTCTGAATTCACTGTGACAGAATATTTATGACAATAAAGTTAACTCAAACTCTGTGGAATCTGTTGCAAAAACACCTTTTTCATACTAGAAAAAAGCCAACACTGACTTGTGTTTTTGATGAGAATGTAACATTTATTTTAAATTTTCAAACTGTACTGGCAAATGAAAAAACATACAGAGACTGTAGAAATCAAGGAAAACATGTCTTAATCATCAGTTACAAAACCTATGAAACAGAAAGGTACAGTAATACAGTCAGTCTATACTACAGAGTCACACTCACAAAGGAGATTCAAACATGCTTCAGTCAGGGACAGATTTAAAGGGAACACCATCGCACTTTAAACATAACACGAATAAACTGAGCAGAACAGTCGTATTCACTTCATATGTACAGATACTAAGATCAGAGTGTGTTTTTGTGCGTCCAGATTACAGAGAACAACATCAACTAACACCACAACAAGTGGGAAATGGCATGGACATTGAATTGTTACTCCATATAAACAGAAACTAATCCATTCCTAGTTCAAATGAATTGTTTTCCCAGCAAATACACAGTTTCCACTTGATAATTAAAGTGCACATTCAGATACATTTCATTTAACAGTTGAATTGCAGTCCTGCTATAGGCTTTACAAAGCTTTCTTGCAGAAACCTTGTACAAAAATGATGTTTATTAGCAACAGGATACCACTGTAGAAATATGAGACAAACCACTCAAAACCTGCTAGTTTCCTGTTATTGTAACAAAAATAAACAACTGAAAATTCAGATACCACAAACTGGAATCTCAGTTCAAAGCTGTGTCTCTCTTTCTGAGTGATACAAGGTTTCTGCAGGATGTGACCTGGATGTGCACAGCATCTCTCATAAGTCAATATGTACACAATCTGAGCACCAAAACCCATCTTAAAGAGGAATCCTTCATACTGACCGGGCACTTCTTTTTTCTGATCCCGAAGAAACAATATCTGTTGCTACAGGAGCACATAAAAAAAAAAAAAAATCTTGATATATACATTAAGATATTTTTGGGTCTAACGCAAAACAAATAAGTGGAATGTTTCGGTGAACAAGAGCCTGCCCAAGTTCAGAAGACTGTTTTTGTTGGTTTGATTTGATGAATGGGTTGGACTCATTCTTCCCACCCTGTTTAGTGAAATTCCCCTTTAAAAGACAAACCTAAATCTAAAGACTATGAGCACTGAACCAGAGGTTATTTGATTGCACTAGTTTGCATCCTGAAGGTCAGTGTGACATGGGAGAGTCTGGTTGGTTAATCGAGCTAGTGGGGATAAAGTGCATTTACAGGGGATGGTTTTAAACCAGGATCACCATCATATTCACTTTCAACTTGCCAAAGAAACAAAACAAAAGAGTATCCCTCCATAATCATCTGATCTCAGTGGTTGACTCCTGCTGCATTTGTTGCTGCAGTCAATGTTGAGGCCAGAATGCTGCTGCTGGATAGTTAATTAGTTTAGTCAGTTAGTTTTTTGTTTTAGAATTGGAGTTTACAGCCATGCATGCAGGAAATGCCTCCAAAGAGTGTAGATGGGGTGTTGTGTATTGTTTTTTTAATTTTTTCTGTGGCAAAGATGGTTGTCGTTGTACAGTTGATGTTGTACAGTGGTTGTGTGAATGATGGATCTGCTGTTAAAGGTCCCATTAAATGGTTCTGAGGTTGTATGGTTGAGTTTTGACAGTTTTTACATGAAAAAAGACTATAAAATAAAAGGTGATAAATAGCTGCTCACCACCACTTACTGGGGCAGAGATAGCTTGGAAGCAGGATACACTTGAGCTTCATCACTGGAGAGAGTGGACAATGGCTGATCTATGTTATTACAAACTGGCACTTGCTGTGATCAATGTCACTATTGCTGCAAAAGTATAATTCCCGTTTAATACAACTTGGGCTTTGCCCTTTAAAGTAATTTAAGGTCTGGGAACATGCTGACATTGGTACAACAGACAGGTTGTCAACTGTTTGACCCAAGTTGTTATAAAACTAATTTATCAATAAGGGCAGCCATTCTAATATTTAACAAATGCTAACATTTAAAAGCAACTGAAGGATAAATGATTTGGACCTAAAAATGAACAAAATGCACATTTTAAAACTAACACCAGTATGTGCAGAGATACAAGCTTGCAACATGAAGAGGTTTTCATTTCATGGGACCTTTGACAGGTGTCGTGTCATCTTAGAAGCCAGAGGGCGTCAGGATGTTCATGTCTCTGGGCTTGAGCTTGTGTGGTCGCGCTCCCTGCCGTCGCCCCTCAACTGTGGGAATTTCCATTTTGGGAGGGGCCAGCTTCTGAGTGGCAGGGTTGTCAGCCAGCCGCGTGCCCTGGGACTTCATTACCTCCATGGGAGTTGGCTTCTGAGCACTGCGGTATGCCTGCAGTGCAAAGCCTGCTGGAAATAGAAATAATTCATCATATAAGCATAAAAAAAAAAAAACAAAAATCACAAAAGGCTAAAATAATTACAAAACTAAATCAGTTTACAAGTTATTTACAGACAGACAATAGCATCTTTCCAAATCTCAAAAATCAAAACAGGAAATGTTTCATAAATAACTACCAATACATTTTTGTTTGTGTCTGGTTTAACAAAGCGGCCAATGGAGACCTATAAAATGCCATTTCACTCATGGATTACTGGATAGTGGTAGACAAAAGCTTAATATTCTAACATCTTAACATCAGGTGTGCAGGGTGACACAGTCACTGCTTTATCACCATGTTTTTGACCATGAATCAGGAACATGGTGAATGGGAGTGAAATTTGAGTGCGTGGTTGTGTGTTCTGTCCAGTGTATTGTGATTACAAAAAGCAGAAACAGTAATGACACATTAAGGGTACAATGACGTCATAAGATAACTAACACTACTCTAATCAGTCCAAGGTTCACAGATCTCTTAGAAGTGCTGTTAAATTTAAACTGAAATTATTAATGTTAGACTAATTTTTTTGTCCATAGGTAACACATACACACACAGTAACATTCACACACACTAATAAATATTTTTTTATTTCATTTGATTTTAGTGTATTCTGAATGGCTGTTTATTGATGCATCCTTGTCTTAATTTCCTGTTATTGTTCAACAATGCCCATATGTGAAATTTTTATTTAATTGATTAAAATTATTGTGTAGTGAAAGGCGCTTTAACATCTTCTTTTATAGGGTAAAACAATGAGGCCATTTCAAATGAATTCACACAGTGACAATATTCACAGTGCTGTGGCAATACTCTGAACACAAGGCAAAAAAACCTGTAAATTTGGATGTGAACTTTAGTGACATATATATATATATATATATATATATATATATATAAATATATATATACAAATTAGTTTTAGGTTTTGAAATAAGGCATTCCTGCTAATAATCAACAATTTGCCAAACAGGTTGTCTGGCTTCAAGTGAACAGAACGACAACAGAAGTTGGTCTGTCACTTCACTATAGCAGGTTCTGTTATAAATGTCAACATCTTTCCAATTGGAAAATTTGCAAACCTTCTTTCCCAGGTGAAAGATGAGCAATTCCTAAGTGTAACAGAAGTTCAATAGGAAGTTAAAAACTGCTTGTTTCGTTACTGCAAGCTAAGAAAAGTCACTCTTTCATTCTCAAAATAAAATCCACACAAGCATCTACCTCTTTTCTTAAATTACCTACCTAAAGTCATCATGGAAAAAAAGATTTTGATAGTTTCCAAACAGAGTGAATCATCCGACATGTGATATTCCGCATGTTGCTCCTCAGCAGTCGTCAGTTATTTAACTCTGATGCGACCTTTATATGTACTGGGATGGAGAAACACTCTAAGCCAATAATTGAAAAGACTTGCTGGACTGTCAGTTGTAAATATTGGTCAGTGTTTACTGCTAGTCTGAAGGTCAGTCAGTTGCCCATTAACCCAAATCCTGAATGAACTGTTTATATAGGACAATATTCACCTCTCATCAAATTCTGTTTATGCTCGTAAAAACAGGAGGAAATCTTTGTTCACAGGAATTAATTTTTTGATTTTCCTATGTCTTACCTGTGGTTTGTTAAAAAATAAAATAAATGTGATTTTTGCTGACAACCAATAAATAAAATCTACGTACTTCTAATGGAGGATCAGAGTGGCTGGTTAGGAAGAGTGGTCTTTTTCTGTGCTTTGTTTACTCGACACAAACCAAGGTTGACGCACTTTCTGTCAGGAGTTAGTCCTTGACAGTAAATCGACACTGTTTACCTGCTGCTGTAGGGTCTGATCCCAGGTCGGAGGTCGACTTCTGGACAAGGGGGCGAGGCCCAAACATGCTCCACCGTTCAACCGTGTCTCCCAATCCCCCTGCTGCTATGTCTCCTCCTCCTATATCCACACTGCTGTTGGAGGAGCTGATGCTCACCTCTGAACCTGTACTACCAAGCCAGCTCCTACACAAACACACAAACAATGCGTAAACTTGACCATGTAATAGATTTCCAGTGTTTATCACATATTTAGGTCACGGTGGACTAAACCAGATCTACAGCACAGGACACTGAATACTCTGTATGTGGTTGTGTACCTGCGCTGTTTTGGGGAGCTGAGTGGTGTGTTGGATGGGGTGGACTGGGCGGAAGAGTTCTGCCGTTCTTCTCTGGCCTCCATGCTCTGGATCTGCAGTTTCTAAATAGAAACAATAAAATAGGTTTCATTCAGAGGCACACGCTATTTCCTACATGCTCCATGTATGGGGAGGTGGTTTTCCACCATCACTGCCTCAGCACTTGTGATGATATCAGATTGGCAGCCAACCACTAGAAATTAAAAAAAGTATATTAAAGGCCTGCTACATATATGTATTTCATCCACTGAAATGCACTATTTGCATTTATTACATGTTCACGGAACTGTCATAGCTGACTCCAAATTGAAATAACACGTATGAGCTGTGAAATAATGAAATTAAAGTAAAATAAGAATATGTCCTTATGAATAGATCCTTATAGCGTACAAGGGTTAAAAGGTACCAGTGGCCTTCCAGCCTACAGGATACATCATACAGTTTTTTGGTTTCCATAATAAAGGTAGGGGTTTACAGAAACTTGAACCGTTCCCTGAGAACACTGACTTATTGCCCATGTAGACTATAAGATAGTAACCAGGTTTCTATGAAGGGCAGCTGATAAAAGAAGCGATAACTACATGTA
Organism: Mastacembelus armatus; assembly: GCF_900324485.2. Taxonomy (NCBI): domain Eukaryota; kingdom Metazoa; phylum Chordata; class Actinopteri; order Synbranchiformes; family Mastacembelidae; genus Mastacembelus; species Mastacembelus armatus. Next base: position 13,474,897 of record NC_046646.1, read on the forward strand.
GAAATGTCTTGCAAATGTAAATGTAACCTGGTCTGCTGAGCCAAAAAAATAAAAAAGTTGAACCTCATGCAAATTTGACACAATGCAATGTCATGTGACAAAGGGGCTATGCTGGATAATCAAATATGTGCAAGCCATGTTCCTTGTAGATACTTTGTAAATTGAATGGCGTACTGCCCACCTGGTGCCTGTCGCGCTGAAAGATAAGAACATGATAATTTTCCAAAGCTGCAAACTTCAGTCTCGTACTGTTAGAGACTGCTGCACAGAGTTTTGACTGACATAAGCCTTTACACACAAACCTGGCGCTCCAATCTACACTTCCTGTATCACATTTCATCATCTCACTTGTATCTAAACCCAACAATGCTAATAATAGTTGCCTGCATCTGGATTGTACATGCAGGTTGTGCTGTCGTCTGTGTGTCAAAGTCTGTATCTTACCTGGAGGGATTCGGGAATGCGGTGGTGGTATTTTGTCTCCTCAGCGGTGAGGCCTTTGTGGGGCGTGTAGCCGGTGTCACTAAGCCCTGCCCTCTGCTCAAACTTGTACATACTATCCTGAGTCTGCTCTGAGAGATAGAGGGAGAAAAATCAATATCATAATTGTTTAAAGAGGCAATTGAATTGTGTGAAAGTGAATTTAACTTTAAAAGGTTTAAGAAGGGTGTGGGCATCTGGCGTTTTAGTGATTCCAATGGATGCAGATACTGACAAGTTTTCATGCTGAATAAAAATATGCACAGAATCTTGCTAAGCCACACCAGCAGCAATAACGCATTTTTCAGCTTTTTACATTTCTTGAAATAAATTCCAAAATAAGTAAATATATAATTTCTTCACACAAACTTACAATAGGACATCTATGGATGTTTTTGTCCTATGGTAAAATGTGAAATTATTTAAATTATTTACATTTTATTTTTGCTATGTATTATTTTATCCCTGCTTCTTTAATTTTACATATTCATAACTTCATTGAATTCTGAGCTTTTTTTTTTTAAATCATATAATATGGAGAGCATTATTGTTAACATTAGATACAACTTACTGGTGATGAGAGAATTCATGATGATGGAGGAAGCCTTAGTTTTCACTACACCTGATGACCTAGAGGAGGTAGTGTCTGATACTGCAGATTGACTCACTGCACCACTCTCATCCTCCTGATGGGAAGAAAAACACATCAACATCATCTTCTAGACACTGCATCACACTCGTCCTCTTGATGACAAAACAGGTGAGGACACGAAGGCAGCAGTGTGCGCCCTCACCTCAGCCAGGCGCGTGAACTTCCTTTCCGGTATGACGGGTCGTCTCCACAGGTTGTTGATGCTGATGTCGTGGGGGGGTGTAGACATGGGAGCTTCCAGGTTGTCGTCATAGCTGAAAGCTCGTCGGGTCATCCCGATGGGAAGCTTCAACCCGCCTATACCGGATCCCTCAATGGCTGCAGACAAAAACAACAGCAACTCAACAAAAGCTTTCATTGATGACTAAGCCATGCTTTTGCAATGCGTGACATTTTCCGTAATTTTGAGGCAGTCCGACGTACTGTAAACTATATTCAGTAAAGCACAAAATGTGGATTAATCTGCCTCGCAACCTAGCACCCAAGCCATGCATTATTAATACATGAGTAAAAATTACAGTTTGACAATCACTAAGTCATTTTTTCAAGATATACATCTTCACTAGAAGCATATTATCACTGTTGAGTGTCACAAGCAAAAATAGAAAAGTCAGAAACTGTCCAGAGACAGACACATTGTTGGCTTTAGTCTTTTATTGGGATCTATTGACAATAAACAAAAATGAAATTTTCCCACAACATGTGTCTGTAGTAAATTTATATATGTATTTGTCTTCCAATAGCACTTTATGTAACTGTCATGAGATAGAGCACATTACATTGCAAGTTGTGGTTGTTCACTCATGCACACTAGTTGGCACAGAAATTAACTACCAGACCTACTGGTAAACCTCCCAGAATACCTTTCAACTCATGGTTATTTTGATATGTTGCCCATTTAAAAATCATATCCTACTTTCATGCATGTATGCATATAGAAAAAAAATATTTAATAAACATTACTTTGTGTTTTATTTGAACTTAATATTCTGAATGTGACCAAAAAAGGAAAAACCTAAATTCAAACCAAAGAACTGTTATAAGTGTGGAAGTGGTACGTTTAGATTAGAAAGCAAAACTGCAGTGAAAACATGCATGTGAGTTTATATTGAATTACTGTTGTGAAGTAACTGCTATTGCTGGAAGCTGCAATTTCATGCAGCGTTCTTATAACAATGGGAGATGTTTGTTCTTGTTCATTTCAGGCAGGCTGTAGTTACAGACATAAATAGATTTAGTTAAACAATGTCTGACTCAGTGTGAATCAACACATGACTCATACTATAAAAGTCTGATTGTGTGTGATACCAGTCCACTCAGATTTGTCTGGAGCAAGAGACTAAACAATCTATGTAATATGTGTGAAGCAGCATGTTAGTCAGCATTTTCCGTTTGCCTGCTTCCACTCTCTTTAAGCCAGTCAAAACCAGAAAACTACTTACAACAACCCACAGAAAACATACATAATACATACAACGTATATAAAGGCTAAGCAAAAACAACTTAAACAGAACAATTAGGTGTCAAGTTGACTTCTTGGCTACCAGGTATCTCCAATGTGGTCAAAAAATGTGCGGGCACATCACAGGCATTAATCCGCTGCTGTAACAGTTTCCACTTCTCTGGGAAGGCCTGACAAAATTTGCTGTCATGCAATGAGATGCCTCAGTTAGGTCCAACACAATGGTGGGTGTGGGGGATAAAGCCTGAGTCAGTGTGTCTAATTCATGTCAAGGTGTTAGACAGTGTTAAGGTCAGGGATCTGTGCAGCTCAGTCAAGTTATTTTACACTAAACTGTGAAAGCCATTTCTTTATGGCCCAGGCTTTGAGCACAGTCATATGAAAACAGGAAATGGCCTTCCCACTTGCCATGATGTTGAAGGCACGCTACTGTGTAAAAAACCATTGTATTTTTGTAGCATTAATATTTCCCTCAATTGAAATTTAGGCACCCTTAAAACAAAACATCCTGACTTCAGCTACAAGCACTACTTACCTGGTAAGTCGCCTGAGCCAGACATGGTTTCAGTAAGACAACGAACAAGATCAACCTGGACACGACCTGGAAAAGAAGCAACACAGTGAGCTTTCTGCATTATTACATGGACATACAGAGGTAACTGACACAAAGGTTCCTACCTTCCTGCTGTGTTGCTGTGGGGTGGACTAGGTGGCGTGGTGGCAACAGTTACATTGGTCCGTCTGAAACACGCAAAAGCCTCTGGCAATGCATTTGGTGTGAGCAGTGAGGTCCAGGTAGCAACTAAAAGAGATAGAAGTGATCAAAGGACAACTGTGAGATGATCTCACCTGTTTAACCTGGAAGCAGAACATTGTAACACTAACACTCTATATAGATTTCTCACTGATACTTTCTGGATGTGTTCTGCATCTCTTTACCCACATTTAATGAAAATGCAGTGCTTTTTCAATACGTTTTTTAGGAAATGTTGCTAACTTTTAACAGTTCCACTTAACCACTACTTGGACCAGTTGGAACATTACATTATACATAGATTTTTTAGGTCATTTCCACAAATGCTAAAAGCATATAAATGTAGTGAGGAAGAGACACAAAGACCCAAAGGGAGCTTATCCTCTGTTATAACCAGTTGAAGCCTGTATGATTATTGTAGAGGATGATTGCAGGCCGGCTGCGTTACATAATGCTCCTGCAGCAGGCCACAAGCTTACTTCAAAATAAAAGCTTGCAAACTGACTTGTGAGGGTAACATTAAATTTATTTACAAAAAAATAATGAATACAAGTGTGCTTATAAATTAAAATACCTAAGCACAATTTGAAAAATATTTGCCATTTTTGGAAAATATAGCTGAACATGCAGGAGATGTTTCTGCCTTTTTAAAATCATTATAACAACTGCAAGATACTATCTAACTACTTTCCATAAGAAGAAGACATAAATCATATCTTTTAAAAATGGCTAGTATTTCTGCCAGAGGTATGTAAATTTATGACAGTGTTTTTAAAAACATTATTTTTTGTTGCTTGTTATTGTATAATTTAGCCGGTGACCAAATCTATATAACTAGTACAACTGCATAACAAAGTGAAATCAAATTCTGCCTGCCTTGAACATGATAGCGGCCACAGCCCCGGGCTCGCCAAGCTCCATTCAAAAAATCGTCATTTTAAGATATTTTACAAATAATGTGCATTATGGCTCTCACATTTGCGTGATAGCATTGTAAATTCAATAAATACTAACCTAATAACAGACTGCGAACAATTATTCCTAATCAGTTCGTACAAGTTTTCCATTACTGTGCGTCGGGTATAGCGATAACGTTAACAGATGAGCGACTTTTAACGTTTTTAATAAAACAGCAAATTTGTTGTATTTTAACTAAACCCGAATTGAAGAACGACTACTACACCTTCCAAAAATGTCTGAAGTCTGGTTTAAATAATTACATATGGCAGTGACAGTGTCGGTATCGGTGAATTGTTATTTTCAGTGTAAATTAGTTGCTAGCCTCTGGATGAGTCTTACTGCACCAGATAGCGGAAGCAGCCTGGGCTGAAGGACAAGACCCAAGTAAAAGCTGACGAAAAACGACAACAATAACACATTGTTAGCATATCTTTCCATATTTTCTCTCACCAGAGGTAATGGCGACTTCAGAGCGACAACTGAACAATGGGCGATCCTCCAATATGAACTGGACCGCGGAGAGAAAAGCAGAACCGTTGGTCAGCAGCCATTATTGTGTCAGATAAACAAAAGACTTCTAGACCTACTTCCTCGCGTGAACGGGACATTACGTTGTTCTCGTTGCATATCGCGACAGTAAGATTCAAACACACACTGTCACATTTTTTCCAGCTCTCACTTTTGCATCACATCTTCTTTTTGTATTGTTCACACCTGACACTTTCTTCCACCCCTTTCCAACCTGCTTGCGCACGTCAGTAGGACACCTCTGCAGAGTTTTGTTTTTTTGTTTTGTTTTCCAAAGGATTTTATACGCTGCATCACTGCAAGATTCCCACACTGTGCACTTGTTTCAGTATACACTACTTCATATATAGATTGTTGCACAGAGTTATAGAAGAATTTGCAATATGTATTTATTGATTTTAATCTATTTTCTGTTCTTTTCTTTGAACCTATATGTAGCTTATAAATATTTGGGCTTCTCTTGTGGATGGGACTGGGTCAAAATCCAGGTTTAAAACCTTTACCACTTTATTTTAAATCTGTGTACCTTTCATTCAGTCCAAATCCATTTTAAAATGGGACATCAGATATTTTCCTTTTGAAATTAAAAACAAATAAGGAAAATGACTTTTCCTCTTAATTTACCTGTATGACTGAACAATGTGTCCTGATGAGGAGCATATTGCTAAATAAAGTTAAGTTTAAATTACTATAAACTAGAAAAAATAGGAATTGTTGCAGCATGGGAGGTTTGGTTACTTCATACTTATTGAGAACTTGGGAGCAGTGGGTACACATTTAGATACTTTTAATTCTTAGCAAATACTTTATTAGAATACAAAATAATTTTCCTCCTTTTAGCAAGAACTCTAACATAAAAAATAAAAATCTGTTTTCATTTATTTAGGGGTATCAGACTCATTTTATTTTATGGTATATATATATATCCCAATTTAATCTCAAGTAGACCAAAACAAAGTAAATAAAGATGTGAAAGAACATTCTAAAAACAAAGTGCTGTTTCAGCTATGCAGTCTAATGTGCTAATGTGAGATGAGCTAAACTTTAATAATCCCTAAAGGGAAATTCTTGTAGTCAAAGTAGTAAGTGGTAAAAGTACTCAGTAAAGGTCTAGTTAGTCATCTGCAATTGTCTGAGGTGTAGTAGAGCCTCATGGCAGTGGGGATGAAGGATCTCCTGTATCGTTCAGACCTGCAGCTCAGTGAGGTGAGTCGTCCACTGCAGATGCTTCTCTGCTCCATCAGGATGTTGTAAGGGAACTTGTTCAGTGTATTCCAGGATGGCCTCTACCTTTTCCTGTGGGCATCTCTTCACCACAGCTTCCAGTGAGTCAAAGGACCCATAGGAAAAGTCGTCTCCACCCTTTTTTGTATTGTACATCAGTTCAGTGACTAGTCCAACTTACTGTCCAGGTGTCCTAGATTGTCCTCAATATCTGTAGGCTGACACCTCTTCATTGTCCACACCACAGATGTTAACTGAATAATGAGGGAGCTTAAACCCTCGATGATCCACTACCATCACCTTGGCCAAGGCAGTCCCCTGTGAAATATGACAGATTTATGACAGTGTTGCTCCTTTCTGCCTGGAGTCAGCACAGGCTACGTCTACTAATGCTCACTGGAGTTAAAAGTGGTGTGTAAAACTTGTCTCCTGGGAAAATCAGGGGTATTTGGCAAGTATGGGTTATGGCTGGGGGTGTCAGTGGGGCCCCACAGCCAATTCTTGTTATTGTACACTCTGTCAGACCACTTTGTCTTTCTTTCTCATTATGGGTTGTCTGTCTCCACCTATAGCTGCTGATCAGCTTCTTTACCTCCAGTTGATCTACTCTGTTTTCATTATTGTCAAACCTTTAACACACATAAACACAGAGAAAAGGAAGGAGAGCCAAACTTTACCCCGTGTAATTCCACTTTAGTTACCCTGTACTCGATTAGACGATCATGTTGGTGTCATCTGTTTGTCCCTCCCACCTCCCGACGCTCAGAGCAGGGTTTGAATACAGAACAGCTCGGCACCTCCCACAATAGTTGGCTTTGTATGAAAAAGTCCTCTGACCGGACTTTCCTCTTCAGGCAGCCCATCCGAGGAGGAAGTTAGATCGGGTCGGTCCAGCGCTTCACAGGAGAACAAGTAGAGGAACCTGCGCGGTTGGATCCCGCAGTTAAGAAACCTCAAACTTTCTCGCTGTTTTTCTCTCGGATTTCTTCCCCACCGATCAATCAAAATGTCACTCCAGACGAGCCAAAAAACGACGACTACGACCTACCGGACCATGAACGTGGTCTCTCCGGAGCCGGTGACCAGCACGGTGGTTTCTGCCGAGCCGGTGTCCCCGCTGCCATACGCGGTGAACGGCTATGAGTCGGTGCGGTACCTGGTGCCGGTGCAGCCGGGTATGCAGCAGCAGTCCTTCGTCCTGATGCAGCAGCCTATGGTGCAGCCTATGGTGCAGCCTATGGTGCAGCCCATGATGCAACAGGTAATGTCCCCGCTGTACCTGCAGGCCGTGCCGCGCCTCAGCGTCAGCAGCCAGGAGTCCGACCTAGTGTACCAGCAGCAGAACACGTTAGAGGTGAGTCCCCCTGTCCGTCCTGCGTCTCCTCCTGCTGACACTTACCTGTTAGAAACTGTTTTACCACCATAATGCAGTAGGTATAAACACATGTTCAAGCTAGGCTCCTGATTTTCTTCTTATGGAAAATGAAAGCATCTGTACACAACATGCCAGAATAATTCAGGTTCTTGTGTAATAAACAAACATATGATTAAAAGTAACTTGGTGAAGGTGGAATGAGAAGGTCTGAATATTAATAGATTGGTTTTATAGTTTATGGTATTATTCATGATTATGTAAAAACACATTTTAGGGTTGTGTGTCTTTATGTTCTAGTATTTCCAATGAAAGCTGATTATTTGGTTACTGTGGTTCCCATGTTTGTAAACAGAACTAAGTCATCAGCAGTTTAGAAGGACAAATTAGATCTCAGGTTTCTGCTCTTTGTGTCTGGTATTTGAAGGAAAATATGACCATCACTCCCAACTTGATGGTATAAAAACCACCATCTCTCGGCATCTGTAGTTGTTGTTTTGAGTGCAGGCACCAATCGGTCATCGATAAAGCTTGCATGTAAAATGTCCTCATCAGTTTGCCGTTCCCAGTAAGGAAAGGGAATTAGCAGTGTAAGCATGTTGGCCACATGGCATCGACTTATTATTTCTGACACTGTGCTTTGAATTTTCACAGTCTGTGATCAGAGGAATATGGACACAAGGATGAAGTGCTGGGACAAGACTGTCCATGTGCAGGCAGCAGCGAGAAAAAATAAATCTTTACTGCACAAAGTAGAAACTTTCTGAGTGTGAAAATTTCAGAAAAGTGAAATTTTGCCTCATGTGTGTAGTTTAATATACAAACTAGTCAACTTAAAAAAAAGCTCACACCAAATCAAAGTGCGTATTGACACCTGAGCATTAGCTGAAGAGTTATAAAGTCACAATAGCAGTTAACCTTTTGAAACATCTTTGCTTTGATTGAGCCAGTAGGCCTTTGCTGCATGTCATCTAGAACAGGAATGATTAGTACTGGAAGCACCTTGTTGGCATTGGTTTAAAAAATGTAGTTTCCAGTATCTGGGTTTCAAAGTGTTTTTTTTTTTAATGGCTTTTCTGTGGTCTGCTCACACCCACTGTTGGGATTAAGAAACTGTTGTCAGGTGACTGTGTAATAGGAGCTGTGTCTGTGCCAAGATACAGTATGGTGTTATTAAATGTACAGTCCCTTCGATCGATACAAACTGTGCAGCAGTTCTCAGGTTTCTGTCGTCAGTGAATGTGCTCAGACACAGCTCTGGTCTATCAGAGCCTGCCACACCATTGATTACTTTTTACAAGGCACCAGTTTGCACCTGCACCTGCTTTTGCCTCTTTCCTGCTCTGATAACCACTTCCTGAATGCCTTGGCCTTTGCCCTTAGGACAAAGTTCCTGCTGTAGGCGGAAAACATTTGAATTTTTATTCCCTCAAATTTTCTTCTACTGCCTCTTACATAGAAATGATTGAATTAAATCTCTTTCTCAGTCGAAGAGAAAACTGTCAGGACACCCCTCAGGACCTTCCTTTTAGCTGCCGTCATGCTGACATTTCACCATTTCAGTCTCATTCTACTGTTTAGTCAATGCACTAAACTAAATGTTCATGACGTGTTTAATAGAGAAGCGGTGCCACACCCAATCTGACTTTGCTATGGCGGCACACCCGCACATTTGAAGGCAAACACCTTCTCCACCTGCCTGTGTCACTTCTGCTGAACTACACTGCACTGATCAGAGGTCAAACAGCAGAGTCGCTTCTTGGCTTTTTGATTTTTCTCGTCATTTAAATTTGTATTAACCTCCATGTGACACAATATTTTACATATTTATTTTGTTTGCATACATTTTAATGTTTAAAATAACACCATGTCCTGCAAGCCTGTCAATCTATAACGCACTACATCGACATACCCAGTGTACTAGTAAAATCTGTTACTGAAGTCTGTACATGCCTGTAAATTAAAAGAGCAGTGTTACGTCTATTAATTATCAATATGTTTTGAGATGTTACTCTAATTAGTAGTGATAAAGCGATTAATTGATGGAGGATGTTAATAGTTTTTATAAACTGTCAGTCATTTGTCGATCAACTGTTCCAAATATTTGTAGATTTTCCTAAATATCAGGTTTGGCTGTTTGAGTTTTACATCTATGTATATCAAATGTTTTTGGCTTTTAATTTAATGATCAGACAAAGCAGGCAGTTTGAAGTCGTCATCTTGGATCATGGCAGCTTTTGGTTTCCTCACACTAGAGTTAGGTGAATAGACTGGGGCTCTGTATTTTGCATTGTGCACCATTGTCTTGGGTTTGAGAGGCAAATCTGAGAGTGAGCTTCATTGTGAAAGTCTGGTTGTTGTTGGCTAATACACATGTTGTATTTCCTCATCAGAATGCATGGGGACTGTTTTTGGCTCTGATTCAATTATCGATTTTGCCAATCCCATCAGGGTGACGTCAGGGCAGAAGGACAAGTGGCAACGTCCCCTTCACAATGTCAGGAAGAAACACAGCACCAAACTTTATAAAATTCATGGGTAAAACTGCATGCATGTATAAGAAGAGTAATTTCACTCGAATTACATAAATGCATCTTTCCCACTTATCCCTAATACTAAGTGTGTAGACAGTTCCTTTTCCATTGAAACAAATCTGAACTATTAATGTTGAGATTTCAAATGAGATTCACAATCACCTGTCTGTTCACCACTGTCATTTGGACGAATGTCAGAGTAAAATACAGCAGCTGTGCCATAAATTGCTTATGTGACGAGTGTGAATCGAGTTTAAGTCCTAATGCTTCAGCCGTGACAACAGCACAACAGTGTTAAATTATGGACATATCCAGAGCCGCATCTGCATGAACTGTGTTTGTCAGAGAATGAGCTTGAGTCATATTAAACATATTTGTATCATACATGATTTGGGATCCTCAGTCTTCTCATAACCCAGTATCTTTGTGGTGCTTCTAACCAGCTGAGTCAGAAGGGAAACGTGTCTTTTTCAGCAATTTCTTAAGTGGTCATTCAGTCTACAGGAAATAACCTCACATTCTCCTCCACCCTATATGATACACTGGAGGACAATCTGGTTGGAGTAACACCTGTCTAATCAGGACATATTTAGTATATTACAATTGTATAGATTTTCATTACTCTTTAACATAGTTTTTAAATCACTTTCACTTACATGTACTATTGACCTGAGGACAGACGCTCATTATTCATCCATCATTTTCTGTTTAAATCTGAGAGTCTCTTAATTTTTTTTTCCTTCTATCTTTCATCTGTTATTTCAGAGCATCAGTGGGAAGTCATCAGTGTTCAGCCATTCATCCAGTCCAGTAAAGAGCCCCGAGCCAAGAAGTGCTGAGGAGGAGGTAAGGGTGCACACAAAACTAAAAATTCCACTTCGCCATGAAAGACTGGTTGCTCAGTAAAACAGGGGTCTCGCCACTGCACAAGTAATCCTACTGGATACTGGACCATGTTAAGTTTTGTTTTAGTTTAGTTCAGTTCATTTTTTCTTCATCTATGGTACTTTGTGTTCTTTTGCAGAAATAAAAGAGAAACTGTATTTGACACCTCTGAGTTACTTGTATCAGAATTATGTTGTTGTCTTATATTTTACTTTGAGAACCTGGTTTTCTCCAATAGTGCCCTGTGTATTAGAAGGTGCTTTTACTCTGCACTTTGTGTCTAAATTCTCCATTTTGGTAAAATCAAAGGCAGTGTGGTTTCAGCTGTTTGTGCCAATGATACATTGCTATACACGTGTAAATTTGTCGTAGAACATGGAGTTGTTTTTTTCAACCTGACTAACAAAATGACAGAAATGCAGAGGGCGTGTTTAGTCCATCTGTTGGTTCTGTGCAGCCACACCCACTAGCATAAAACTCCAGTATGGGAATGTGTCAGTGTGTGAAAAAACAGTAGCACAATACACGTGTGTGTGTGTGTGTTTCTTTTTTTTTAAATTTTAAAATCTTCTCAGTTCTGCCAGGGGCACTTTGCTGCACACAAATGCGCTCTGTGTGCAGCAACGCCTTGCCTCTACACTAATACTGTTACAACAGTACTTTGTTGCAATGCTGACAAACCATTGAGGGTGGGTGTGAAATCAGGGTGTGTCTGGTCACTTCCCACAGATCTTTGCTTTGGGTGGGTACATTCCTTTAATTTGAACCTGCAGCGTCATGTATATGGCTGTTGTCAAAACAGGTATGTTCTGTGAATTATAGCAGCTGTGGCGCTGCTTTGATGCTGTTTATCTTGGCTTGTTGTAAAAAAAAGTCCTCACTGCAGTTACATGTATATTGTGATTGTGATTCATTTGATCATCATTGATTTGTTTGTGGGGCAGTCTACATAACGGCCGTCATAATTGGCGATTACGTGTGTTTTAGTTTTGTGTATGATGACGCCTTCATATTAAGCTTTTTGCAGTGCAGTGAATTCATTATATGACCTTTTGAACTTTCACAACAGTTCAAACATGGTCCATGTTTGTTGTGAGGATTTTTGCATAACACAAGAAATTTGTAATGTTTTCTTTTCTGCATATTTTCATACGTTAAGTGCTGGCTGAAAATGTTGTGAGCTTGTCATAAGTCTGCACTTATGTGCCATTTTCTTCTTCTTCCTCTGTTTGGTCGTCCTCAGTCTTTTAATTACACTCTTGGAGTCTTTAATCTTTCCATACGTCATCTGCAGAGAGTCCTGTAATCTGCTTTCGCTCTTACTTGCTCAGCATTGCATCAGGTGAAATTTAAGAAAATAATCTGGGCTTCAGACTGAAATCTGCTACTCAGCTTTTCTGGAAAAGGTGGAGGAAATCGTTTGATGATTTTTTTTGTTTTGATCAGGGTGAAGTTAGATAGAACTGATTGTTAGGGAGACACCATGACCACACCTCTCTGGGTGTTTTCCTACAGGACTGGAGGCAAAGGATTGTTTCTGATCCGGGTCCTGATTTGATTTTTTAAATTATGGTGTTATTTGTTCATTTGCCAGTACTTTGTTTGTCAAGGCACCAGAAATTTAGCAAAACTAAAAGGTTTCGTGTTGCTATTGGAAAATTACATTTTTGTAAACTTGCGGTTCTTGACGAGAACATAGAGATTTGTCATTTCACTACGTGTGGAATAAAACCAAACCCACTGGTAAAACTGTCAAGACTGAAGTGGTTAAAGTGGGTGTGGGAAGAAACAGGTAAAACCAAACCATGGCTGCAGTGAAGGATGAAAGTGATGTCAGGCTCAGCCTTTTTTGCCCGTCACTGTGTTTGATGACTGACAAACACTCAGTAAGCCTGAGGGGGAAAAGTACACACACACACACACACACACACACACACACACACACCTATCCATTCTAACTATCTATCCATCTAGCACCTGCAATGTGACAACACATAGTTCGATCTATTTCACAGTAACAAAAAAAACTGAAACTGTAACAAACATACTGGGATTTATTAACAAAGAGGATCACTGTCAGGGTGGAAGGTGTGGTAAACTCACAAGTCAAAAAGTGAGTAACCGCCTCTTACACGAGAGGCTTATGGAAATAAAGACAAAAAGCATTTTGCTGTGTCAAACCTAAATATATATATTAAATACTGGATTGACTTGCATTATTTCTATTATCATCTAATTCTTTAATCATAGCTAATTATTGGCAAGAATGACTTTGTAGTGTTCAAACCAAGATTTGACAGATCAAACAATGTGAGTGTGATCTCTGAGTTTCTTTTATAGAGTATTTTGTGTCTCATAAGCTTAGAGCCTTAGAGGATTTTCTCACCACTGCAGGGTATTTGAGGTATTCAATCCTAATTACAGGAGAGCGCAGGAGGCCGTCACATTGTGGTGAGGCAAGAATTTTAAACAGGACACCATGTTTTTGATGTTTACTATAAGGATGTCTTCTCTAGTAGTTTCTGAGCCATCCAGGGAAACACAGGTCTGATTCAGTGCAGTCTAATTCTGTATTTGTCAGAAGATGATTTGTAGCTTTACTATTTCGCATTTTTCACCAACAACGATTTTCTTGGTGTCACAAAATACAGTGTTGCACCTGGCATACAGATTTACAGCTACATTTTTGTCCCCCACTGTTTGTCTGTTGCCCTTAGAAATGTTTATCTGTGTTCTCTTGTCACAGTATTGTAAGCTAGATAACACTTTCCTGGTCTGCTCCTCACAGGCAGTCAAATGATCGCAAAGATACTTTATCTGTAAAAGTTGCTCATGTGCACAAGCTCACTGGTTCATCTGTATATATTTATCTGATCACATCTGTATGTCATCTGCTTTGCAGTCTGCTGCTCATAAACACTCATTCTTCTTCTTTAGCGGTCTGAAATTGGTGTAGTTGAAATATGGCCCTGGGGTGCATCCAGCACATGGTTTTGCAAAGTTGGTGAAATTGCTTTATCTTTTAATTTTTTTTTTTTTTTTTACACCAGTTCTTGTTTTCTTTCTCTTTTCCCAATCAGTAGTGAGCTGACCTATCATTATCATTTTTGACACAGAAACTGAGAAAACCTTTGCGAGGAGCAACAGAAGTAATTTGTGTTTGTGTACATCAACTTACAACTACCTTTACAACGTGTCAGCACCATAGTACAAGGCCAGTTTGGTTTTGCATCCATCAGGTGTCACATTTAGATAGTACCACAACTCCTTACACAAACTAGCTGGTTGAGAACAAATCCAAAACATTAGTGATTATGACTGTACCTATGTGTACACAATTAGTTTTACAGTAATACAGTAATACTTCAGCCCCATGTTTGGCACACTGATGTCACAGTTGGATTTCTTACACATGGCATGTCCCCTCTGATATTTTCTCAGTGCTTAATTTTGCTGCTCTGGTGACTTCTGGATCACATCCAGCTGTGATAATGATTGTTAGAAAGGTTTCGCTTGAGATTTCATCACTTGCCTCTCCTCCTTAAAAGAAAAAGGGAAAAACATGACTGACAGTTTCAGTTTGACTCCCAAATTGCTCATCTATTTTTTTTTTTTTTTTTTTTTGGTTTTCTAGAAAAAGGGTCCTTAACTAGAAATATGCACTGCATGTTGAAACTGGTGTTGCGTTTCAAAATTATGTCACATTACTGCATCAATGAGCAAGTTCTTATGAGCAGATGTATAAGAGTAGAACATCACGCCACTTACATAATGGCTTGCTTTTTATTTGTGTTGTATTCTCTGATTATTAGCAAAGTCTTCTGTTATAGAAGAATTGCTGTTGGTTTAGATATGTGTCCTTGAGGACAGTGAAAAGTTTCTGAGTTGCATAACTATAACCTCAAGGTAACAGGTTTAAATCCTGTGCTGCAGTTAAATTGATGTTTGGAGAGCTTTCTGGCTTTGGGTGAAGCTGAGTTTATTGTAGCAGTGGTGTGTGTTAATTTGTGATTTTAATCCCGTTGTTGTATTGTAAAAGCCTTAATCTTGTTATTTCTGCCAAAAGTCAAATCCTAAATTCCTTCTTCTTGTTCCATCTTGTTCCTCAAACAATGGAAACAAACCTGTAAATGCAGTAAGAATACTTACTACTGCTTACTATTACTTTTTTAAAAACATAAATCCAAATCAAATCCAAGATTTTCATTAGAAATTATTGTTTTTGTCTTTGCAAAAATGCAAAAATGTTATGTAGTTATATATTGCAAGATTCTTACTTCACTGTTAGACTGAATCACCCAAAAAATGGGAAATGTTTTGCTGGACAGACACACAAAAGCACTCAGAGACTCACACAAAGGGCCTGTGTGGTAATGTGACTCTAATCGCTCCAGTAACAACCTCTAGTGTTACGCGGTCACACAAAGTCCTGAGAGTCTGCCTCAGACAGGGATCGACATCACCTCACACACTCACACACACACACCATAGAGCCTGACATACAGTAGTGTTGTGATGATATATTGAGTTACTTGTTGTTTGGGACTGGTGACCTGTCCAGGGTGTACCCCTGCCTTCCACCCAATGAGAACTGGGATAAGCTCCAGCAGATCCCTGTGACCCTAAATAGGAATAAGTGGGTATAGATAATGGATGGATGTTTGGGACGCTCCTTTCACAGCACATAGAAGTAAAAACTAGATCAGCCAGCTAAACCATCCAAAGCCTTACCCTGCATACTTACTAAATGTTTGTGGAAGCCCAGTGGTGTACAGTTGCCGGCTGTATAAAAGTTTCACCAATACTGAAGTTACATGATATCTGCAGTCTAAAGTCAATAGTGACAGTACACTGTGTCCATCTGTTTGGCCATCCAGAACTGTGGTCGAATGCAAACTACTAACCATAATGAAATTTGTATTTATATTTCTGTTTCCTGGGATACAAATGTTTTCCTCTTGCACCTCTGTCGGGTCAAAACTACTACTTGATTTGTGTTTAAATATTCCAAATCTAAAGCCTGGACAGAGGTACAGTGTTGTTTCCTTTTACTGTGTAGACGTTTTTATTTACCATTCTACTTATATGACTGGGGCTAGGCTGAATAACAGAAGCAGGTCTCTTGAGATGTACCTGTAAGTAGATGAGAGTTCAAAGGTTAAAAAAATATTACAGGCGAAATTCTAAAATTGTGTATAACTCAAACTCACATTTGAGATACTGTTTTGTTGGGATGTATTTGCAAAATCTAAGTGACATCTTCTCTTTCAGATTTTTTTTTTGTGTGTTGTTCTAACTCATGTATGTCTAGAGATAACAAGCCAGGTTATCCTTAAAGTGCTTAGTGTCCAAACTGGTTCAGGTCTGTTGTCTCTGCTGTCTCTTTCTGTGCAAGAATAACAGGCATGTTACTGTAGCAACTACAGCCCTGCAGCACAGAGGCCTACCGACACACGTTATCGCAGGAATCACATATGTAGGCTCCTTATTCCTTGTGCTGCACATTTCTCTTTCATTTCTGTTTGCATTTGATGTTTAACAAGAAAAAATAAAAGCCTATAAGTGCCAGAGTTTGGTCCTTGGTGACTTTTAACCTCTGCAGGATTATAAACCCAACTCCAGGTTTCACCTAGTCCCCACTGCAGCTAGACAGCGGTTGATGTTACAACTTTAAACTGTCAGATACCAGAGTTGTTGTGTCAGAATTTTTTGCTTTGGTGCCAAGTTCATATTAAAACATAGAGATTAGATCGTGTTTTGATAGCGTCACAGGTGTGTGACTTATTGTGTATAAAATATGCACTGTAATTTACTATTACTAATTTGTTTTTATGGTGCGTTCAGTGCCTTTTGCAGCTCGGACTTTGTCACCGTAATATTTTCTGTACTTAAGTAGGAAATAAACAACCTTTTCCTCAATTCTATTCATCCACTCTTGGCATTCTTCACTTGTTCTTACTTCTTCCATGTATGAATGGCAAATTCAGTGTAACTACATTTCCATTACTCTGTATAGTCATATTTGGTATTAGTGGGCTTTGAGACAACCTGACAAACATGTTTTTACTTGTTTTATTACTTAAATGTAATAGATAAGTTTTGAATGTGTGTAGAAACCCTACTTAAAACCCACTTTTTTATTAGTTGTTGTTTTTTTTTTTTTTAAACTATGCTTAGTCAGGTTTTACTCACACAAGTAAAACACAAGTTCCAAACACAAGGCACCAAGTCCGAAAAGCATTCCTCACATATTTGTCCTGGGAGGTATTCCAGAAAGCCTGACACATTAATGTTTGACACTAAACATTCAACTGTTTTCACAACAACAACGATGAAAGAACATCATTTGAAGAAAAGAGCCAATAAGTCATTATCTTTACATGTTATTCAGCGTAGTCACAGACTTTTCTTATGACAATTGGTGATGACTGTAACATCATCAAAGTCTGACCCCATAGCAGCCTAAAGATTTGGGTGATTAAATGTTTAGTTTATGTTTTCAAATCTTGCTTAACAACAGGTAGTGACTATTTTTTTACTTTAAACTTAACATAGTTGAAATTCTATTTAAACAAATTGAGACTGAAACTCTCTTTTAAGCTATTTAATCTATTTTCTAAATCTTAAAGTCTTTTCAGCCACAATATAATCATCCTCTAAGATATTCACCTGATTTCCAATTTGAAAACTGTGACAGGAATGTTCCAACAATGTGACCAGTTTCAATAATGACGAATGATTATTCATTGATCAGCACTGTTGGCTAGAATGTGGAAGCTGAACATCAGACAGCTTGTTCTGTCTCAGCAGGATGGGAAGGGATGTAGAAAAACAAATAGTTCGTCCTGAACAATGTAACATATTTCAAAATCAGAATCAAATGAGCCTGATGAGACACAGTGTTAGAATTAGCATTTTAGCCACCTCGCTGACTGTGTTGTTCTTCCCTTGTTTGGCATTTCCCTGATATTTTTCTAGTGCCCGTGCTTCCTGGTGTTGCTGACAGCATTGTTTTGTGTCCCTCACACTGGATGGTTGGTGCATGGGTGGTGGCTACAGAGCACTAAGGGCCATAGTACGTAGAAACACTTTAAAACAGACGGGAACTATGGCCTCTGAAATGTTTCTTTTCCTCATACTCTGAACTACCAGGGACAGCTATACAATTCTGATGCAACTGAAAACAACTATCCATCAAAGAAAAGAAAAACCCACATTTATGACGCTGGTGGCCCTCCTATGGCACAATAGTGTAAACTTCACTTGGTGTAAAACCCTGGTTGCCAAGTTAGACTCCTAAACTCCTGTGAAATCTGACTGGACGCCTCCGCACAGCCACAGTTTGGATATTCAAGAAGCCAGGATGTCAGACAAAACATTCCTGCTCTGTTTATCTTTGCCAGGGCTGAAACCAAGATAAAAACCAAATGAAACCACATGGCAGACTGTAGCAATCCTGAAACATCTCATGAGTCCAGTTTAATGTGGATGTCTTTTGTTAGGATTTTAACCAGTGTTTTCAGTCCACATTTTCTTTTCACCCCAAGAGCAAGACTGCAAAATGCAGGGAGTAAGATTTTAAACTCCAACACTTTATCTGAAGGGAAAAGAAGAGTGAAACTGAATGTTGAGCCAGATCAAACCTGATTTTGCATTAGGATTTTTTCATCTTAACTCTTTGGGATAATTTCAAATAATGTAATGTAGGTGTGGTAGCTGTTATTTTTAATTTAGTAATAAAATATTTGCTGGGATGAATTAAACATTTACACTTAGTACATTATTTAAGATGCTTGGGACACAGAAGCTCTAGTTTATTATGCATAAAAAAAACACGCACCTGAGTTTATCCAGTACAGTTTTGAAATAATCATGGACTGACAGCAGCTCATTAGGAAGCCATTATTTTAATCAAAACTCGTCCATCAACCCTAATGATATATTGCATTTGGAGGTAAAGGCAGGGCCCCATACAGGCCTGGGGCCTTTTTAGTGTAGCTGCACACCCTGCAAAAAAAAGCAGCTGCACCCTTGCATGAAACTGAATAAGTCATGAAGGTTAAACCATCACAGTGTTGATCAGCAAGACCATGCTAGTCAAAAATTCCAACCAATCTGACTTCCAAACACAGAAGCGTCCATCTTCATTCATTATAAATTTTTTTTATCACCATTAGGTCTTAGGACTTCCCTGAGTCTTTAGAGATGAGGAAGTGTGGAGGGTTTAACTGAGAAGAAGAAGTGAGCTTTTAACAACCAACTAAAAAAGAAGATAAGAGGTTTACTCAAGTCTAACAATAGAAATTATTTTGGGTTTCACCACCAGCCTGTAATGTGTGAGTGTGAGTGTGACAGGCAGGTGTTTGCAGAGAGAAGGTGCTTGCTATGTGAAAAGTGCACGCAACAGGCAGTTCAGCTCAGTGTTGCATTACAGGTTATGTAACAAATGCTTGACTCGACTTTGTTGCTACAGGCAGATGACAGCAGGCTGTGGGTGTGTTCACCTCAGATCGCATGTAGGTGTGGTGTGCAAGTGCAGCGCTAACTGCCTTGAATGGCAGATGGAGAATCTGGGACCTCAAATAGCAGCACAAAGCTTGTTACAGTTGATTTACTACATAATAACAAATATACACTATATGTATCTACTATTATGCATGTTTAGTCTGGGCCTTATGGTTTAAGACCCTTGATTCCAATTAAAGATTCCTACACATAGCACTGAACATCCAACACATTTTGAGATTAAATGGAAGTAGAACTAGACTGATGAGTTTGTAGTCTGATATTTCATCTGATATTAGCTTGTGGCAGATAAATTATTATTGGTGTATATGCTGTCAGGTTAAAAAAAAAATGCAAAATGTGTTTTAGGAAGTTTTGCATCCACCACTTAAAACTTTATTTTTTGATTTTTAAATATCCTGCTTTGTACCCATCTTGGTTACAATCTGCAAAAGAAAAAAAAAGAATACAGCAGAGTTATTATATACTAAAATATTTCAAAAAGTCAAATGTATATTTGTTTCCTGCCTCAAAAATCTAGTACCAGTTAGAGCATAATTGGAACAGAAACTACGAATCAGGCTTTTAACACCAGGTTCATGTCAATAGTTTTGCAATAATATGGTCAAAAGTTATGTTTGTGCTCAGTAATCAGGTCTCTGAATATGGTATGTTTGTAAATACTCTGACCCTGTAATTCTCTACTATCTGGTCATGGCTCAGTCTCTGCTCTTGGACAAGCAGTCCTCAAAAGTAACAGACAAACATGAAGTACCTGTATATGTATTTTGGATTTTGAAGTGTTTTGAAACATTTTAAAGGTCATGTTGTTTAAAAAGTGGATATTACTGGAGCCGGAGGAAAATTGCCTCAGAGTGTA
Source organism: Mastacembelus armatus (assembly GCF_900324485.2). Lineage (NCBI taxonomy): Eukaryota > Metazoa > Chordata > Actinopteri > Synbranchiformes > Mastacembelidae > Mastacembelus > Mastacembelus armatus. The sequence goes on from NC_046646.1 coordinate 13,495,133, forward strand.
TATACCACATAAACTTTAACATCTATGTTCTCAAGTGACTGTGAGGTATCATTATTAAAGAATTTAAGCATTTGAAAGATCTTTACATTTCTTGATTGTTGCACAACTAAGTATATTATATTGCTTTATCATAAGATCAAAGAGGCCAATCACTGAAGGTGCTTTTCATTCTGCTCCTCCTGTTTTAGAATAATCTGTGTTGGCAGGTGTTGGGCAGGAGGCCAAGGAGAGGTGTTGCACGAAATACAGTAATGATGAGTGACACCTGAATAACATTTTGCATTGGATGTTCTTAATCATTTGTTATCTGCAAATCTGGGTGTTAAATTATTTACACTATGACATCATTTTACAATCACTGGTGCAATCTGTTAATATGACCATTTCAAAGAACAATGCATATCTTGTATGTGTACCATGTTTTTTATAAGGATAAAAAAAAATGAAAGCAGAAACAGTACTACATTGTCTCATTCTGATTAAGAGGCTGGAAAATGGATTTCTGTCTCTGTTCCCCCAGGAGAAAGAAGATGATGATGAAGATGTGGAGGAAGAGGAAGAGACAGCAGTGGAGGTGGAAGAGGTCGAGATTGTCAATGTCATTCAGCAGAAACCACCTCATTTGTTGGAGAAAATATCCATGACAGGGGTGAAGACCGAATTCAAGGAGGTACCTGAGGTGACAAAGCTGGACACGCGCTACTTCGGTGAGCTGCTGGCTGAAGTCTACAGGAAGAACTGCGACATCCACTCCTGCATTTCTGAGCACGTGTCCAAGATCCGTGGACAGTAAGTGTTGAAGTCCATTTATCTAAATACATAATCTGTTAAATAGAAAAATAATGTCTCAGTCCACACAGTGATCCATCCACCCAACAACACTTACGCTGTAGGGGATTATGGGGTACACACTGGACAGGCTGCCAGGCTATCAAAGGGCTGACAGACCAAACACAAACTGGTCAGCGGTAATAGTTTGGGGGTAATAGTTACAACACTGTTCCCTCTTTGGAACACCTTTTCATTATTGCCGCAAAAGTTATTGGATGAAACCAGCTTTTCACAGATGTAACATTTATTAAGGGGATTTATGTGATGATATCATTATTCTGGTTTTATTATCCTGATGTACACTTGAAGGCTCGTAGACTTCAGGGCAGCAGCCATGGGGCATTGTCATGGAGAAAGATGCTGGGTTTGGCAGTTTGGATTAGCATTAAGAGCAGCATGCTTGAACAGGTCACAGGCATGTTTTGGTTGGTTTCTTTCCCTTGTTATTCTTGAGGTTTCTTGTCACTGATGTTACTTCTCCAAACTTCACAGGTGCCATGATTAATTTTTGCTGCTGAATTAAGTGGGGAGCAAATATTTATTTTACTGCATTACAACAAGGCAAAAAAGTCAACTCTGTAAATGCAGACTTGCTTCCAGTGAAGATTTCTTTGACGCAGTCTTTAACTCTGTGTGACAAATTATATGTTTAGTTTTGTAGTCAGCTGTTTGCAGTTACTGTTGCTGACACCTGTTTCAACCTTGTGTGAGGCATGTAAATACTGGAAACCTGGGTCACAAGCAGGGAGGATGAGATAAACTATAGGTTAGATGGTGTGATGTAGTCAATCAGAGTGAGCTACAACACATGTCATTTTACACTGTGTATATATATTTATGTGTGTGTGACTGACAATAACCATAAAATCTCCCTCCAGCTTTTCACCTCTCTGTCAACCACCTCTTGACATTTGAGGCACTAAATCACTCAGATGCACACACAGCTGTGCTCGTACTCATACTGTGTACCTGTGTGGTCGGTTTATCTACCTACAGTCAGGGCTAGGTGCTATACTGTAAAGGAAAATGTGAAACTAGTCAGAAACTGTTTGGAAGACAGACTGATGCATAATTGGCTTTTTTTTTTAACTGAAAGAAAATGATGTATTATATGTATTTCCGTTCTAATACTTGTGGTAAATAAAAAGTACATGCACAATTGTGGTCTTAGCCCTTTGTATCTTAATAAATTAATTGTCTTAATTAGTCATTATCTTAATCAGTATGCTTGGAGATATTAATTTACATACTATTCCACAAAGGTTGATGCTCATTAATTTATATTAATTCCTTACAACTTTAAATATAGTTTCTAACCCTAAAAAACAGACATCCTTGTGCAGACCATAGATGGGAAGTCACTCACTTTAATGTGACTGTTTTTATTTTATTTTTTTTTAAATCCACACAAACCTCTGTCTCAGAGTCTGGTTGAGACCCTGTTAAGGCCTATGAGTCACTATGAGAAACAATCAGTTGTGTGAACCCTGCAGACACAAATACAGTCTGTCACTTTTTTTTCCTCCCACCTTTCCTACACACACAAAAACACCCACTCACCTCAGGTCTCCAGCTGTGCTGCCGTCTTCATTGTTTGTCTTTCCTCCCTGTGTGTCACAGGAAACACCAGCTAGATCCCAGCAATGACTATAAGGTGAGAAACAAACCTGTATAAAACATCTGATACTGTAAATAAATATCTGCAGACAAAGCTTCGTCATTGGTCAAGGGAAACTTGGAAATATGATCAAAGGTAATGAAAACAAAACCAGGTGGGAACTAAAAGTAGGCCACACTTTAATGCTACTGTTAAAATATTGACTTGCAGCTTTTTATGTGTCAGTGTTCACACACCATTTTTGTATGTATGTGTGTTCTTGTATTTAGGGGCCAAACGCTTTTTCCAAGTAAATGTAATTAATATAAATGTCAAATAAATATAAAATCATTAAAAATTATAGGGTTATATATTATAGGTGGGATATTACTACCTTTATTTATTTGTGTGTCTTCAGGTGGAGAGAGAGGAGGTGGAGGCTTTGATTCCCAAAGGAGCCACTGAACTGACCAAACAACAAATCCGCTATCTGCTGCAGGTGAGTGAGAGGCTGAGCTTCATCATCATCCCAGTAATGGGCAACTTAATTTGATTTTGACACACATTTATTGTCGTATTAATCTCATACGTGCATGTTTTCACGTGTGTGTGTTTCTCTGCCAGACCCGTCTCACTGCAGATAAGAGCATGCGTCTGCTGCTGTCCACCTTCAGCAGCCTGAGAGAGGAGCTCCTCCACATGTCTGAAGACCTGCGGGTAAGAGCTGCTGTCGCCTGAAAGGAAAAAACGTCTCCATGTGAAGAGACAAAATGAGTTCAGTTAGATCGTGGTTTTTGTCACCATAACTCGGCATAGAACTTAAGATTTGGTAGTAGGATGAAACAGGATCAGTAAGGCAGTGCAGCTCTGCATAGACTTTAGTTGTCAGTAAAAATCCTGCATTCAACAAAATATCAAAAGAGGAAATATGCAGACATTTCCAAGTATAACTTTGTTATTATAAGTGATGCATGAACATAAAAGTAGAAATATTGTAACTGGATGAGATGGTAGTAACTGAAAGCATACTACACTATATACTAATATGAAAAGCATATTTTAACTTCCTGCTCCTTAAGATTGATTTGTTTGTGTCAGTTTCCTAATTGCAGCTTAAACTGAGCAAAGTAACCTGAAATCTCCTTCGTTCAAAAGTGAACAGCCTCAGCATACTCATTACAATATATAAGTGTTGCACAGTTGAGCTAATGAAATGCTTTAATTTACACCAGACATGTAGAGGCTTCAGGCAAAATAATAATTGCTTAATACTGCCAGTAATAATGCAGTGAGGTGGAGTCACTTTTAGTGTCTTTTTGCAGTTGTGAAGAGAAATGATTAGCATCTCTGATATGATTCAAGTCAGATTTGATTTATGTAGCGCATTTTACAAGTTGTACGTCAAATGGAAAAATGTGTTGTTTATTTTTTTAGTCAAAAAACCCCAAAAGAAGCCTTTGAATGATGTAAACATAAAAACAAATGTAGGTATTACCACTAGGTATTGCCCCCGCCCCACAACAACATACACACCCCCAGATTGACAAGACATTCAATAAAAATGAAAATCAGTACAAAAGGTGGATGAAAGATGAAGAAGAAAAAAAAAAACTAACTTTGTGGTTTTCAAATGGAGATATGACCGATTCATTCTTGTTACAGCGTCTGGAGAGCGAGAAGGAGACTTTGGAGAGAGATCTGAGTTTCAAAGCAGACCAGGCTCGGCAGTATGACTGCCTCCTGGAGGCTGTCCGAGAAAACAACAGACAGCTCCAGGTGACGTACACCTGTTTATACAGTGTGTCTGTGTGTGTGTGTGTGTGCGCATGTGTTTGTACTTGTAGAGTATAGTCGAGCAGACAGATATATTACTTTTGAAGTGAGTATCTGGGGCTACAGTGAAATTAGTGTGTCATCATCATCAGGGAAGATGTATTCAGTGGTAATACCAGTGATAACCTGTCATTATTTACGATAATACCTTCTTTTAAATCAAAGCCCAGTTACAACCTTCATTAGTATTTTAAAGTGCAGTGACATTTCTACAGTCTAATTTAGTGGTTCCCAAAAGGGGGACAAGTTTATGAGAGGGCCCCCAGCTTAACATAACATTACTGCAGAGGATAAGTCTGCAAAGACAAGAAAACATGATGGGGCGTATATTGCCCTTGGCTTCCCCAGTACAATGGTGGGTTTTGCAATGAGAAGTTGCAGTTCTGTTTAAAATAAATTCCAGCGGCATTTGGAAGTGGGCGGGGGGATGATGGACACGAAAATGTATCTATCTATGTATCTGCTCTATAGCAGGACTGTTGCATTGTGCTGCATTAGTGTACCACTGCTGCTTTGTGACCGTGCGTGTGCCATCCCTCTCCAGCTGTCTGTGAAGGAAGCCAGTGCAACCCAGCGTTCCCTGGAGAACCAGCTCATGACCTGTCGAAACACCGACTCAGGCCGCGATTTCAAGGTAAAGGAGCTAGAGGGAAAGATGAGAGCGCTGGAGAAGGAGAACGAAATGCTCCGACAGAAGGTAAAACACTACCCATCACCCGTTTAAGAATATAAATTCATTTACATGAAAAAATTAGTTTATAAATCTAGTAAAGCAGGTGTGTTACAGTTGAAAACCATTTGATCAGTGATTGAGGTTACATTTAAATTTACAAGCCAACTTTTTATCGTCACGACACAAATCAATCCAAATGAGGATTCCAACAAAACTTCTTACACAATTACTTAACAGAATGACTAAGGCTTCCTGTTTCCATGTTATCAGAAAAAATCTGTTCAGTCTTGTACGGACTGGAGGTGAGTGATATGTTTGGCATCCAGTGTGATCTGAAAACTCATTGAAAATTTTTAAATTCATGTGTATGCATAAAGAATATGAATTTATATATAGAATCATAGATATTAATGTATCTAATGTGACAGTAGATAATGTTGTTGGGTGATAATTTATGTGACAATTGGCTTAAGGACACTGCCTGCCTGTTTTGGTTTTCTGTGCCTTGCATAAAAGACCATTGGAGACACTTAAATTCAAGTAAAATAAATGAAAGATAAACTTATGAGGTAGAAATGTTAACTTTACATCATGGATGATGACTTTCTTTCCTTCCTCGTACACCTGTCCTTCAGATGACAGGCCAAGGCAGCAGCTCCACCCTGCATATCAGGACAGAGGAGTTGTCACGTCAGTACACCGATCAGCTCAGCACACTGAAGGAAGAAAAGGACCAGGAGATAGAGAGGCTGAGGGTGAGAATGAAACAAGACTACTAAAATCCATGTCCTTTGCAGGATGAATTATAAGTACATGGGAAATATTGTGAATTTCATTTAGTGCCAACATCAGGTTTCATGTGCATTACTAAATACCTGCAACACTAACATTCTCAACAGCCCCAGTTTGAGTCCAGTGCTGAGTATAAAATGTTAGTAGGCTTACACTATTACTAAGATGGCAAAGTGAGCAAATTAGCATGATACCATTAGGTTGCAGCTTGAAGCATCATCAGCCCTACCGAGCATGATTGGGTATGTCTGGTGTGAGGTCAATACAAAACATCTCTTGATACACTGTCAATGATCCATTATATTAAGAATATATGTGCTCCTAAATGCTATATGATGTGATTGGATTATGCAAAGTAATCTACTGCTTGTCCTGGTGCATCCAGGATAATGGGTAGAGCCCAACTGAATGGGCAGGGTACACCCACACCAGTCTATCACAGGATTGACATTTACACCTACAGGCAGTTTATATTCACTAATTAGACTAACCCCATGCATGTCTTTGGACTCTGGGAGGGAAAAACAGAAGAAACCCACACAGACAAATTCAAACTCAAACACCACACAGAAAAGCCCTTCCTGCTGTGAGATAACAATGCTAAGCATCATGCTCCCAGGCATCTGTTCATGTGCAGCTGTAATTTGGGGCTAATTATGTATGAGGAAAACATACAAGAACAAAAGACCAAAAATGCTGCTAAAAATGCCCCTGTGAATAAAAAAAGTTCTATATCTTGGAAAAACAGCATCATCGTCTACATATGTTAAGAATCCTCTCTCTTCTCCTTCCAGTCCCAAATAACACGAATGCAGACAGAGGTCAGCACTAACACATCATCCTCAGACAAGAATCTCCAGCTGAAGATTTCAGAGCTGATCGCCATGTTGGAGCAGCGGCAGATCACTATCACCAAACAGGAGGAGGTCTGTAACACTCATGTACAGCCTGTTTGCATGTTTCATTTCTAAACAGAAGTTTTCTTTGTTTTATACATACATTGGTTTCCATTAATCTAATCTAAGTATAAAAAGCCAATAGAAGGCTTCTGGAACAGGCTGATTTGAAAAGTTTTTTAAATTAAATTAAGAAATGAAAATGAATGCAGACTTGATACTGATGGCAGACAGTTTGTAAAGCCTCATTCATTGGTAAAACTGAAGGTTTGCAGCTGACATGTCTGAAATCCCTCACTGCACAGCTGCTACCTGAAGTTATTCTAGGACGTCCGTCTGTAATTGGTGGCTGTTTGGGTAATAATTTTACCTTTGATTATTTCTTTCTAATAGTTTTGGCGGTTTGTGTTCAACCTCTTTAATCACTTCTAACTACTAGATAGAAACTGATGCGATGTCACTTTATGCTCAGTTACTGCACTTGAACAAAGGTTCAGTCCTGCAAAAATTACACTACTCAACCTGCGTGACTTACCTGTGTGAAGTGAAAATCATAAAACCCAAGTGTTTACACAGAAACACTCCCCGACTCCTCCAGGCTCCTGAGAATTTTATCTTGCTTAACTCTTTCTAGTTAATCTCATAGTGTGCACCTTACAGGTCCAACTGCATTCTGACCTTCTTTTTTTTTGTTTGTTTTTGTGCATCAACTGAAGCATGCTCTAATTTTAACCTTGGAAATATTTCTGTCTTGCACACCTGTTGTGCTGTCATCACATACCTGCATTTATAGTTTCTCACACAAACATGCAGTTCATTCATACACACCTACAAATGCAAAATACATTGAAAAAAAAAAGTGCTTAAATACAATACAGTCAGTAAAGTACAAGGCAGAGTTTTAAACTGGAAAGGTCACGACTTAAACCAGTAATGGTCTGATAAAAGGATAAGTGAACAAGTCTCACTAATACATACAATACAAGAGCTCAAAATAATACCAGTATGGAAGTTTGATGACCAGCCCTACACACACACACAGTCAGAATCATTCTTCGAATCAATTTATAGTAGCTTCTTTAGCACAGTAGAGGTCTCCTGTAAACACACAGTACCTGTCAACTCTGCTGACATGTGATGTTTGATCTTTTGTGGCCTGCAGGAGATCCGGAAGCTAAGGGAGGAGAGGAACGGCAGCTCCCAGAATGTCACCAAAACCATCATCACCAAGAGGTACAACACCACAGAAATAGTCAGCACACGTGACTGAGTTCATTTTTCACAGTATCCAATACAACTGACATAGAAATGACAGAAATGTTATGACAACGGTTTTGGTTCTTTCAGGAAAATTTCCATTCTCTCCTTCTCCCCGGGAACACCTTAAAAATACATAATGCATGTAGCAGTGCCGCATTTGTTAATTCCTTCTGGTTATGACTACTTAGTAAACACAAGCATGTGCAATATCACTGTTTAGCCCCAAAAATGAATGCAAATCCTTAAATAAATATGCCCTTTAGTTTTCACTAGATTAAGATTCTAGATTGTACTGGATGACACTGTAACTTTCTCATAGTGTCAAAGTGCCATTGAAAGTTGCATATTTAGTGATAAATTAGAAGAGACAATTGTTTGAAACATACTGAGCATACAAATCAACAGAAGTGGGTTTGTTTACTTAGTTCATTTTAAAAAAGCTGGAACTATAGGAAAATTTTAACTAATTTGGCAAAACTACTGTAACCACAATAATCTGCCTGTTTAAGATATAACTGAACTTATTTCCTTGTTTGTGTAGTTACAGAAACCAGTACCCCATCCTTGGTCTGCTAAGTGACGACTACCAGGTCACCTCACCCGTCAAAGAAACCAAGACCATCGTCGTGGAGAGAACTGGGCAGATGATCAAACAGGTAAAAACATAAGGGGAGAAGAAGAAGGGATTACTTTCAAAACAAATGGATAAATAGAGAATAAGAGTAATATTAACCACCTACTAATGCTCAACATAGTGTCTGCAACAAGCACCAGGAAACTTCATACCAAAACTGATGTGTTCCTGATACGCAGTCTTCAATACAGTCTCTTGCCATAACAGTACATCAAACCTTCAGCACTGCTGCTGTGTGTGTGTTTGAGAGCTGAGAAAGGACAGGCTAATTCTTACAAACCTGCTGCCAACAAGGCTCTGTGCTAAATTCTTGCACAGCATATGACCTTCTCCAAGGCGCACTACATTCAACACTGATATAATGGAAAGCAGCACAAATGGGTCAGAGTGATGGCCAGGCTTTGTAACACACCATCCAGTATAGAAAAATACATGTTACGAGAATTACAAAGTCTCCTATGTTGTCAAAAAGGATAATTGCTTACTTTGTTTTTCTAGCTTGGTATTGGATGAATATCCAGTAATAGTGGTATCAGAATTTGTTCATCTTTAGCTTTTGGATCACAAGATTAATTTGATTTTCAGTTAACACCAGAATTACTTTGTCTAGCAGGTGCAGTCACCAGAGTGATATTCAAAGCCTAAACTTACAGCCTTTAAGCACCTTATTTAAATTGCTAATTGTGGTTGTATGAAGTGAAGCTGAAGGTTTTCATAACCAAACAAAGCATTTTCAAATTGCATACCCACTCACCCACGGTGAGCACAGCAGCTGGAGGCAGATGTAGCTCTGACAATCTTTTTTAACATTTGCCCTTGTTTTAAAAACACTTGGCCTAACAAACTTCAGAAGATTGTTAAAATTAGTAAAATACCTAAGACTGAGTTTATAAAGAGAACTTGAGTTTTGCATAAAGTATGTTTTCTGAAGTAGTGGAAACTGGTCTGCCTGTCTTCCAGATTTAGACTACTCCTATTTTTTTTTTAATCACAGAGCACAAAGATGTGTAAAAGCTGTAACAACTGCACCTGTGTTTTGTTTATTTTGAAACAGGAAATCATTACAACTCCTTAAAGACACACTGCTTCTCTCCGACAGGAATGATATGATTGACCTACAAGAAGACCCTGCTGACCCCCCCCCCCCCCCACCCTCACCCTTGCATGCTGCTCCCCCCTCCCCTCCCTCATCCTCATGGCAACCCTATGGTTGGTGGTATTGGTGGTAGTGGTAAATTTGGGATTATTGGTGACTGTTCTATTGGGGTGTTTTTTTTTTGTTTTTTTTTTTCACAAAAAGGGGAACAAATAATCCAATAATTTATCACCAAATCTTTTCAGACTGTGCTACAGCCAGTTGGTTTTTTAATGGATTATTAACACAATGAAGCAATAATGACAACTTGGAACTGGGTGTTTTGGTTTTCTGTCATCCTGAGATGACATATGTGATGTGAACACACTTCTCATCTTCAGAATTTTTATATTGGCTGATTTATGCAAAAGTGTAAGATTGACACCTCAAAAAATGTAGGTCTGTGTGATTCTTAACTTGCCCACTACTCAATTTAATATATAATCTAACCTGATCTGATTTTCTACACAATGTATTGATGGAAATATTGTTCGCTATTTGTGTATTAACAAATATGAACAATATTTCCATCAAAAACATTTACTCACTACATTTTGACATAAGATAAAATAGGATAACATCAAGACAGGATAAGGTTAACCTTTATTTGACCCGTAATAGGGAAATAAACAATGCTACAAAAGCAAAGGGATATACTGTGATATACTGCAAGATGCCAGTTGCTAGGGTGGTTCAGTATAATCGTCTGATGCCTGGTTGTAGGTTTACTTCTCATATTTCAGCATTAGAGTGCTCACTGAAATGAAGCCAAAATGCTCATTTGGAACCAAATGCCACCAAATATTTGTTCCATCTCGCCTTCCAGTTGTCAGTAATGCTCGTGGAGCCAGGACTGGGACCATGTAGCATGTAGCATAAGATCCTCCTTAAAGCCACCACAGCCATGCTAGCCCAGGAGATGAGGGAAGTGGATTTTTATTATAATTGCTACTCTGCATGAAAATATTTTTTTATATATATTTATATTTAGAGCAGCCCTCCTGCAAATAGTTTCTGAAAATGTTCTGATCGGGAAGTTTGCTTTGCTTTTGTTTTGTTCTAAATGGTAATTTTCATCTGTGTAATTGTTTTTCAAAGCATTTTACTGATAAACTAGAGGTGCATGGGTATAAGCTGTTAACATGTAGCTTTGATACGTTTGTATATGACAGTGGGATCTGGGTTGAGGCTGTGTAATCTCTCACACCCATGAGTCTTTTTCACTTCCTGAGTTTTCCTCTGTGGGTCTGTCAACTCTTTTTACATAACAAAGCATGTTAAAGGCTTTGTGTCCACTGGGTGCTCTACTTTCTAAGTTGTGAAATTGTAAAAGGCACCACTAGTTTCACCATGAGCATGTAAAGCCTCAGAGTAGGAAAGATACACAAAAATAAATGGAAAATGTAAGTAGAAGTCTGTTTCCTCTCTACAATTTTCATAAAGTTTACTGTGAATATTTTTGTACATTGGACAGACCAGTTGTTTTGATGGGATTTTCTGATAGTGTGACAACTTTCCCAATGATGCTGCCTTCCATTACTGTCCTGTGACACTGGGGCTGCCAGAGGTTGTGTCTGTTATTAAAATGTCACCTGTTGATGCCAGTTTGAAGGTTTGCAGAGCATGGCATATTGGGCTCCCAAAAGTTACCAAATCATGCATCTGCATTAGCTGCATTAAGGTTTAGATTATATTGAACAGGTTCGACAACATCAATGTTGACTGATTTTTAATTTGATTAGGTGGAGGTAAAAAAAAAAAAAAAAAAGGTGAGTTTTTCAAATCTTCAGCACTTATATGTTGTTCCTGCTAGGAACAAATTCCTGTGAGGCAGTTAACTAGTTTAGAAACGTGTTGCTATTTTGATATTAACTCTTAGCTGTTTTTGGTTGTTCACTCATGCATCATACTAATGCGCTTGCTTGATTTGCTGCTGGTAAAGGGCATGAGCTTTGTTTGATTTTAGTTTATCTTTGGTGGTTTTGCATTTCTTGCCTTTATTGTGGAGTCAGTAGTGAAGAAGCAGACAGAAAACAAGAGGAGAGAGAGCAGGGCATGACATGCAACACAGGATCCAGGGCAAAAAACACATTTTTTAAAATTTACATGGAAAGCACTTCTGCAGGTACAGTAAATGTACTGTAACTGGTTGCAGCACCAGCTCCTAATGGTTCGCAATGTTATAAATATCCTATTTAACATGCACCATACCTCACACAGGTTGTCAGTGCTATTCCCCCTAATGATGTGACAGTACTGGCACAAAAGAGCCACCTAGTGGACACAGTCACCTGTCTGTAGGAATTCTCTAATAATATTTTGACTGTTTTTCCAGTGCTTTATTGTGTTTACCATGTTAGCAAGCATATGCATCAATGATTGACAAAATATACTCATCTGGTCAGCAGAAGGTAAACTATATGATGAGCTAATTTAACTGGTTGTAGCTAATCTGCAAATAGATGTGTCTAAATATATTTTTGTATGCAAATAATTACTTTATTTCCCAGTCCAAGAGGATTTGGACTGCTGGCCTGGCTATACCACCTCAGTCCTCTTCTATGAGAAATGTTGGACTTATGATAGATTGTGATTAAAACGTAATGTATCATCTAAATAATGTACTTGTTTTGCCTTTTACTTTACACTTAAAATGATAAAAACAATCAAATGATCGCGTTAAAGGGTCAGTTCGACATAAGTCTTTCCTACCTAATGTTTGTTTACTGTCTATTAATAGTACAGAAGAAAATAAGCTCAAAGATCCCAATTACTAGAGTTTCTCAGACATCACCACTGCTTCCCACACAGTATTTCTAAGCTCTTGCTCTTGTGGGATCCCCACAAGGTTTGTTAGTCTAAGTGTCCTCAGCAGAGGGAGCCACCTCCCCTCGGCAGTTCGCTCCCAACTCGGGGTCAACGAGTGAAGCTGATGGAGCAGAGAGACAGAGAATGAGGTCATCCCAGCTCTGTAGGGCTTGGCTCAGTTGGCTGCTTGACAACCATTTTGACTTCAGTCACTGTTCTCAAAGCTCACATGGTCACAGACAAGTAACAAACCATCATAAAACAACACAGCTATGACTGTCCTCACATAAAGCCAGGCCTTGGAAGTAACAGATTACATGCAGAAGGAGTGATCAGCCTACCAGTAATTTGATGCTGTACTTGATTACTGACACCAAATAAATTCATTCTGGAAAATAAGTCATTGGACATTCAAATTTTGGGGAAAACCCAAATGTCTGGAGTGCCCACATTATATTCACAAAAAATAATAAGGTAAAGAGGTAAAGGGGTATCCAAAGTTAAGGCATAATTACACTCATCTGGTTTCAAATTATTTAACAGCTAATATCTTTTATTTTATTTCATTATTATATTTAGTATATTTGTGCGGCTGATCAAGATATTTGTTTGTAATCCTACCTTGTGATATAAATTGGGTGACATATTAGAAACACTTTCAGTATAACACAATCGTTAAGCAATACCAGAAAACTACAGATGTCAAAATGACCATACAGTTGAATCAACAACTTCGTATTAGAGTGCATTAGCTTTTAGCTACTCTGTCTCTGTTTGGTGTTGGGCACGTTGCATACACTGGGTTTATTGGAGCTTTTATGCTGAAAACATTTGCCTGTTGCTGCTGAATGAGCCAAACCAGTAAAGTTGCTGGGAAACTACCCTATACACTTTGAACTACACATCCCCTCTCTCTTTCTACTATATACAAATTCTCTCTGCATAAAGTACATTTAAGCTTATGCTCCATGTATACTCTCCCTTACTGTCTCTCTTTTTAAACTCAATACCCTCTGAGGCCCGGGGGTTTTAGAGTGTAAAGGCAGTGCGGAGGCAGGAAGAAAGAGACTGCATTATCCACATCAAAGAGCCAGAGTTATCGGCCATAATCAATGCTTCCCCATTACGCACTCCAGTCAGCCTCTCGCTCTCTCACTAATCAGATCAATATGCTTTATTGGCATGAATGAAAGTATGATATTAATATTGGTAAAAGGGGGAGAATTCATCCACATAAGGTGCAGTGCACAAAAAAAGGATGCAACAGACAATTCAGCAGTAAGTAGAATTGCACATATTGATACAACCTCATATTCAAAGTTGAAACTGACACAAACTTGTGTCTGTTGGTGTAAGCAAGTGTTTCTGCACAACTGAACAGTGAATTATTGACTAAAAAACGATGCTCTGTGACTGCAGAGCTTGGTCTCTCTGAGCTGTCAGTCAAAGTAATAATATACAAAATACTAAATCTACTAATAATAATATTAATAATAATAATAATAAGAAGAAGAAGAATACAATGCAGAGTAAATCTTCTTGCAATATATGTAGGTCCATCCATCCATTTTCTATACCCGCTCAATCCTTAACCACAAGGGTCACAGGGATCTGCTGGAGCCTATCCAAGCTCTCTTTGGGTGGAAGGCAGGGGTACACCCTGGACAGGTCAATATATGTATTTATACAGTCAAAACTTGATTTTTCAGTGTAAACTGACCATAATAAAATGATCATCAATGAAAAGACTAAATTATGAAATTATGATTAAAATGTGGTGAAGCAGAAAATTATTTAAATTACTGTACTTGTTATACATACCAGGTAAAATGAAACAATAAGGGAAATCATAATCACATTTTCTCTGTATCTTTCATTTATATTGACGCTTCTCCCCCACACAGTCAGGCCTATCGACCACATTCTCCCTGTAACCAAGCATCATGCCAGGGGTCAGTGACCCATTGGATCCCCCTGCCTGGCTGCGGGGTTGCGAAATGTGTGTATTTGGTTCGTACACAGAGCCACACTGTACATCATCACCACCCCACAGCCAGACATTTATAGAGCCAAAAGGCTGCAGTGTACACCAACAAAAATCCAGCAGCAGTGCCATATAAAGCTCAAAGTATGTTAATCACACTGTAGCTATTACATTTGCTTTCATTTATTTTTCTCTCTTTCATGTTTCTCTTGTTCCTGCTGAGGGTGAATGCACATATTGTAAGTTGCTTTGGATAAAAGCGTCTTCCAAATGTAATTCTCTATTTTAATACCCATTGCAGTTGGTTGTTTGGGGACCTTTCTGAGTTGAGTTTTGTTGTTGGTCCAAAAAGATAAAATATCTGGAGGAAGCCAATTTTGCAGATCTCAAGACAAGATCCTCAGTCTCAGTCACTCAACCAAGACCATAAGCACTTTAAACATCTGGGCCTCTCCGTTGTTTGATGAGCCGCACTCACTACGAGCCAGCCAAAAGAACAACAGAAACTGTCAATGTGAGCCTACTAACATGGGCAAACTAAAAACATAGCATAATATCAGTATAAGATGACTGCTTCATCCTTATGATGATGATAAAACTGCAGAACTCATTATTTGTATCAACTATGAGGGCAATTCAAGACTGAGATCAGAAGACTTTAAAGGATATATAAAGGATATATTAGTTCTTACATTTTCAGGTACAACAGTAATAGCTGTACTTAAGCTTCAAAACTAACACATACTGATCCCTCTTGGGTTGCCAGGTCTGGGTGGCTGTTCAGGTTACATCTAATCAGCCTGGATGAGTCATGGCAGTCATCACACTCTCTCTTTCCTCAACTTTCCTCCTCTGTCTCTCCACCCAGCTAGGAAATTGTTGACAGCTCTCATCTTTCATCCATTTGAAGCAATTATGCTCCTCTATACACATCTGAAGCACTCCATTCACATTTTATGGAGTGATGAAAGGCCACATAGTGTAGTGCTTTTCTTCTCATAGCTCTCAGCTTGTCCTGCTTGAATTTAACCTCAGGTAAAGTTATGGTCTTTAACAAATAATCCCTCTCAGAGTGAACAGTAAGCCCTGTTTTCTCCAAGTGCGAAAGCTAATTTAACCTATTAGCTGTCTGCTTGTGATTCTTGACTCAACCCCCATAAATCTGGAGCAACCCCAAACTCTCCAGCAGTGTTTGCCTGGTGGCCTTATAGACCATCGAAAACACCTCGATGCAGAAAGGCGTTGCCATTTCAAAGAAAAGAAAAACAATGCTGGGACATTCACATTTTAGAAGTACATTTTGTGTCTTTTTTGTGTTAGTCTCGTATTAGGTGCAAGGAAAGGTGGACTGGGTGACCTGCAGTGTATTTGTGCATAATGGAGTTACACTGTAAGAGATACGGTAGGTTGTGAGCATATAGAAATCCTCCCCATCTCTTTCTCTCTCTTTTAATGTCTCGGCTCTGGTTTGTCTCACTTAATTCTATCTCCCCATCTCCTGATCCATCCATCAGTGTCTCTCATACACACACTCCCCGATACGCACGCTCTCTTCCTCTCTCCTCCTCTGCTTGTCTCACATCATGTCTCTTTGCAACTCATTTTCACTTCCATCATCCTTTCTTTCTCCCTCTCTCTCTTCCTTGATGAGTGAGTGAATGGGTGGATGAGAGAGTTAGTGTGGGCGGGCGGGCATAGCCACTGATGCACTCCTGGTCATTAATAAAAGTTTTATACACAGTCAGGAAATGCATTTGAGCCCCGGTGGCTGAGCTCCTCTCAGACACACAGGAAATGGGCGCTTGGCCGGCAGCCAATCCTGCTATTTCAGGGCTTCGTCCGGAGCCAATCAAGCTGGGCCTGGTCAGTTAATGGATCAGTGGCTCTGCTCTCTACACCCAAATATCCAGCAACAATTAGAAAGATTGTTGGGGTGACCAAGGTGGCAGCTTTGTGAGGGTAAAGTGAGCACGACCTGACAAAGAGAAATGTCAAAATACTGCCCTGCCTAAAAATCAGCCACATTAACATAATAATAAGATTTCAGCCAGTTACAAGTCCAAGGGCAATCTACAGTATTTCTCATGCTGTGCAGCAACATTATGTGTTTCAGAGTTTTCAATATGTAATACTTAGAGTGATATGCTAGCAAAATTAAACATAGTATTCATAAATATGTTCTCATTAGTGTGTGACCACTGGAAAATACCAACTATTGCGTTTTCTCAATTTTAAATCTACATCGGGAGTGGGTCTCCTTTCACGGAGGCGGCCATGTTGTGCCAACATGTTTCTACGGCAGCCCAGAAGGGACAAACTGAACAATGGGGTCTAGACAGGGCATCATATTTTGTCCTAAATGTGACAGTTGCACACAGGGAGAAATGAGTTTCTCTGGTGTATTGGCAAAAAGAGAATAATATGGCCAATATGAGAAAGAATAAAAAAAAAACCCCAAATTTTGGTGTATTTCCATATGACTCTACCTTCTGAAAGCAGAAGTCCAGGCATCACTAAAAGCCACCGCTTGTCTGGGCTCCAGGAATGCTTGTACAAAATTTCATGGCAAGCTGTCTGATATTTTTGAGATATTTCACAAATTGTTTAAGGTATTGCATAAAATAATAGAGCTTAAAGAAGAGAAACTTTTAATAAGATGATTTTGGCTATTATGCTACATATCAGTTCCACCTTGGCTCCACCAGTATTTTTTAGTTTTAAGCCCAAACAAGTTTGAAGAACCTCCACTCAGAAACCATGTGGGTGAAAAACACAGATCCAGCAAATCATTATTTTTCACCTTTAATAAAAAAATGACATCAACAAAAACCATTAAAACTGCTCTGCAGCTGTCAGTAATATCACATCGATTCATCAAACCTGTCGTCAGAGCAGTTTCAGGACTAACCTCAGGGCAAATAAAGTGAGGAGAAATTTTCCATCACTTCCTGTCTGACTGTCCAGTCGAGCACTTCGGATAAAAGCATCCAGCCAAGAGCAAGTGTGTGTGCAAATGTGTGTGCAGTGTTGCTCACGTGAGAGACATGCCGTAATGTGTTGTGTAAGTTGACACCCATGGGCTTCATGGGTGGGACACCTCATTCCCGCCCAGCAGGAGTCCCTACTGCAGCACAATGACACACAATCAGCTCATAAAGAGTGTCTCTCTCTCTCTCTTTCTCTCTCTCGCGCACACAAACACACAGACACACACACACACACACACACACACACACACACACACACAGAGGAAGAGTGTGTCCAGAGTGGAATGCCAGCAGAAATGGATGACTTTGTCAGCTGTATGCTGTTAACCAGGCCATTTGACATTGATCACTGCCTGACCCAGAACATCTCTCCATCTTTCTCCCTCGCACACACAAACACACACTAATTATTTTTGCTTAACTGGAATGCATGTTGTGTGTTAGACAAGCAATGTCTATATTTGCGTTGTTTCTGTCATAAACACACATACTCTTATGTACTAGTGTCTTTTTTATTTGCAGCTGTTTTTCACAAGTGGAAACCATGTGGTGAGATAAATTATCTGGAGAAGAAAGCAGATTTTCTCATGCTGAACATTTAAAAAATTTTAAGAACAAATACACAATACAGCAATTGAGATCAATTGTATCAGGATAGAATTTTAGAAAGTTGCATTAAAATGGGTTCAAATCAAATGCACATGAATAAAAGTATAAAACAATGAATTAATAAGATATAATTCCACTATATTAGCATTACCACTCTAAAATAGGTTTTTTATGCTTGAACAAAGCAAGGTCAATACAAGAACTATTAGTAGTAATAGTTATAAGGCTTCTGGCTAGGTTTAAATTAAATTTAGTAATGATTACTATAGAGAGTGATGTGTGGTTGCCTGTCATAGTAGAGCAGATTTCTTTTTTAGTTAGGTATGTTAATATATTTGGACATTTTAAACATATTTGAATATGGGGGGGGGGGGCCTAAACGTGAAAGATTTACTGGCATCTAGTGGTGAGATTGCAGAATGCAATGCACTTTTCTAGGTGTGAAGGAGGAGGAGGGGTGGCCGCCATCTTTAAAAGAAAATATGATTACATGATTCCCTGTCTAGAGCCAGTGTTTGGTTCGTCTGTTGTGGGCTACTGTAGGAACATGGCAACTTAACACAGCTGCCTCTGTGAAAAAAGACCTTCACCCTCTGTATGTTATTGTAAGTTTCAGAAAATGTAATTTTCATTGATTATGCACTAATAACAACATATTAATGAATACTGCCATTTCTGCTAAAGAGTCACTCTAAATATTACACACTGAACCTTTAAGAAGCACAAAAGATGGCAGCCTTTGGAAGTGCATTTGAAATGGGACAGGCATTGCCAGTTTTTGTTTTTGTATCATTTCAAACAACGCCTGGTGAATGTGGTTTGTAACTTTTTATATCCTGTATCCTATTTCTGATTTACAAAATGGATGTTTTTTTTTTTTTGTATCTACAGTATTCAAAATCAAAATTTTTCTTTAATTTGAAAATAACACTTTCGTGATTTATCTACAAGAAATACCTTTGTCTTTCTGCACAAACAATGCACCTCTATCAGCAGTTTGTTTCATCTCAGATGTTTTCCTGAGCAGGAAACAGAGCTCCCCCTAGCCCCATTAGGGACCATTCTCCGGTTACCTTAATGTGTGGAAGTGCGTGCACGTTTGTATGCCTACACTAGTGTGTCTTGCTAAACAGCAGCAGCAAGTTGCTGAGTAAGACCACGGACCAAAAGCGAGAGAGGGGGGGGGGAGAGACACACACACACACACACACACACACAACAGCATCCTCTCACAAATATGTGAACACAGAAACAAAGGCTGAGGTTCATATTACAGTCATGCAGGCATATTGTCAGTGATGTCACTTGTCCTAATGGAACAAATAAATGAAACTTTTCTCCCTACCTCTTTTTTATATAGCCGTGATCATATTAAGTAAAAGATGTTTTATAAAACACAGCTGAGACGAATCAACAACAAAAAAGTTTTTGCACATTACAACACTGCAGTATATATAATGCTATACTGCAGTGTTGTAATATTAGGTCTAACACAAGTCTTCTCTATAAAAGCTGCATCAGTAAATTATTATTATGGTATTAGTTGAACTGTTAATGGTCATTAGATTTTCTTTGCCAAAGAGTGGACCAGGCAATGTTCCACTACTTATACTTACGAGTTACAACTTCTACCACTGTTAGATGGGACAGAATATACCTTAAAGACTTTTAAACTCCAGACAAATGTGTAAAATAAGTAAAAATAATGTGTTAACACACTATGCCTAAGTCAATATGTGTGTGATATTTTGAAACAGAGCATATATTTCACTTTAAGAACTTCAACACAAATGAAATGGCAGAAATATAGTGTCCAGTTAACAACTGAACTTGCAAGCTTGGCAGACAATCGAGCAGCAGAAGCATTTTACCAGTTAGCTTGACAACAATGCCCTCAAGTAGTTACTATGACACTGAGCTTTCACAACCAGCAATTTTATCAGAGAGCCCAAACGGATATGACTGTCACTCTGTGGTCTGGCCAGAGTGTGACACTTACTCCTATCAAAAAGGGAACAAAACAGACGTTCACATGAAGACCTATAAAATCCTCTATATTTGGACAAAACTATTTCAACTCTTTTCTCAAAATAAACTTCTTATAGATATATATATATAAAGGCAGTATATTTTTTGTAAGAACTGGATTTCCTAATGTTTTAGAATGGTTTGTGAAAAGTTGGGTCGAGTTTGAAATAAAGATAAAGCTCAGAAAATATCAAGATCATGTTTATGTCACTTATGAATCAACACAGAGGCTTCTGCCCCGTCATGTTCATAAAGCAGAAGTGAATTTACTGGTGGGAGAAGGAGGCGGTAGAGTGACAGAGGAAGGGAGGAGGGGTGAGAGGATCGAGTGTGTGTGCGTGCGTTCGTGTGAGTGAGACAGAGTGCATCCAGTTCTCAGTCATTCATCTCTCGGAGAGAGGAGAGGAAACTACAACAGGACGAAAAAAGAAACAGTTTTTGGGCAAAAAAAGGATTTTTTTCCCCCCTCAAGATTCACATCCAGTGTCTGACTTTGGAACCATTTCACTCCAGCTGCAGTTTGCTTTTTAATCATCATTTCTTTTAACACTGCTGATCCAAGTATTGCACAGTCCAGTCTGTGCAGAGACACTTCCACTTCTCTCTCCTACAACTGAGGACATTTTTCTTTTTCTGAAAATTTAAAATAGAAGAATAAAACAACAAAGCTCTACATCAACTCTTGCAATGTGAATATCTCTACCACTTGAACAGTGTTTGGAGCCCGTCAATGTACTGGGTGTAGAAAGACATTTTTTCTTAGGTTTTTTTTTTTTTTTTTTTTTTTGGAGGTGTAGGAGGAGGTGACCTCAGGAGGACGCACAAGGATCTGAGCGCTCCTGGCAGAGCTCTGGGAAGAGGAGGAGGAAGAGAAGGAGGAGGGTGCGTCACACTGAGAAAGAGCATCCTCCCATCCTTATCCCTCCTTACATTCAGACACCCTTAAGACAGCAAGACTGCAATAATCTTATAAAATTTCTGTAGGGGGTATTATATAAATATCTTAGGAAAATACACCTTGCGGTAAGATAAAGAAAGATTTTTAAAATTTAAAAACTAACAAAATACATTAAGGCCAACTTCATCCCTCGGTTCCACGGAAATATTAAAAGCATTAAAGGGATATTGTAGTATATTATAGAAATACTGTAGAGTTTGTTCGCCAGAGGCGCACACACACACCCAGGACGCCCCAGCCTTCCGCAGCAGAATGGATCTCCCACCCGTTAGAGGTAAGCATAAATTCATCCTGTCGCCATTTGATCTGCTGATGAACTATTAATGGTTTGCATGACCTTTGAGTGAAGAAGTTATTGAAAAGGTTTTTGTAGTTTATGATTTTATTTCAGGTTATATAAACTTAATATTAAGGTCTTCATAGTAGAGAGTCTACAGATTTCCCTGCAGGTTTGAGGAGTGTAAGTGAGCAATGATGAAGAATTTAAACAAATTCTGTTTAATCATTTGGCTCCTAATGTTATAATAAACTTTTGCTTGCTTCATTTAATGTAAATAAAAGACTCTGGCTGAGTCCATTGGCTTCTCTTCATATGTTAGAATAAAAACAAGCCCTTAACCCTCACATGAATAAAAAAAAAAAAAAAAAAAAAATCACTTGAGACCCAGCTAAGACAGAATTTAAGTCCCTGTTCCTAAGAGCCGACAAAACAGGAACCAGAAAAGTGCAGAAGTCCAACCATCTAAATCCATGTGAAAACTGTCATCCCTGACAAGTCTGACCTCCTGAATACTCTGCTGCCACACACACAAACTGGTGATGAAAAGGAGGACAGAATTATTTTAAAGGTTCATACAAGTAATCTAAATAATCATCAGGATATAATTTTACTGTTTGACTGGCATCACTTCAAAGTGTTTGGCCAATCTTCTTTTCTGTCTTTGCCCCATTTTCTATCTCTTGCCCCTTGGGTGGGGGAACTGCAGAGAAAAGATGGTCTTTGTTTCATGTTTAACCCTTTTAAAATCTGTCAATGCATTTTTTTCAATAAATACACACAACTGTACAACTGTTTTCTACCTGTTCACTACAGTTACAGTTAATATTGTGATGTATATCTGGGTCTGTGGATAGGTGAAGTGAAGACATGGCAACTGTGACCTCCTTTGCATCTTATAGACAGATTGATCCAAGTTGTTGTTTTATTAGTAGTGTAGTTATGTTAATGGATAACTAGCCTACATAAAATGCTATTGGTGATTTTCCAACTTTTGAGGCAAACTTCAAGCAAACTCTTCTAAGAGACATAAGTTATCACTTTCCTGCCCCAATGTTGCCAAATGAAGCTGAGTGAAAAAGTCGTATTAACTCATTGTTAAGCAGCTAATTTGAGTCCCAGTGTGTTTTAGCAGTTTGTGTGTGTGTGCACGTGTGTAACCGTGATGGGGACATGTTGGGTTCAGATTGATTGTCCTCAAGGTCGGATGCAGAATGTCAATACCCATCTCCGCTGGGGTGGGACTGGAGGGGTGGGTGGATGAGCCAATGATGAGGGGATGGACTGAGGGGGTGGGGGTGAAAGAGAGAAAAAGAGAGAGAGAGAAAGAAAGTGAATGGGATGAGAGGAATGGTGTTAGGGGGAGGGGCTGACCAGAGATGGATGGATGGAAGGGAGGGGATGTGTGCAGAGGAGGAATATGGCAGATAGCTGAACAAATGATAAAATAGATGGATAGTTAGATGGGTTGAGAGAGGGAGGGGATGAATGGAGATGGCAGAGTTTTTATGCCACAGCAGAGGAGCTAATGCACTGACTAATGCATCACAGAACCACAAACTTGTGGACAGAGACAAAAATTCACAGTAAAAACACTTTACACACAGAAACAAAAAAGAAACAAGTTGGGCAACTAAATTTAGTAGGAATGAAGAAGTAATAATTCTTGAGAATTTCAGACGTATTCATGTAGGTCTGTTTTGCTACTTTGTCTCTGGTTGAAACCAACAGTATCGCTGACCAAGGCTTGTTGCCTTGTCTGCGTTTGCTACAACACAGAAAGTGAAAGCTTTGTTTCCTAATGCTTGAGTACTAATGCTTATATCAAAACGGAGCGTAATAGTTTCAAGATGTGCCGGAATACCAAGGGTAGAGAATTGAGAACCACTAATGTCTTGTTTCCAGAAAGAATATATCAAAATCCAGCAAATAGCTTTAGCAACTAAAAGGAAACCTTTAAGGCAGTGTTTGTTTAAGTGTCCTGGGTTTAAGCTGTTTCAAAAACCAAATGATATCACTTCTCTTTTTCAGTATTAATTATTATTTTTTAAGACATTAGTCTCAGCTTGTACTGAATTGCTCACTGGACTAATCAGTCTTGTATGGAGGCAAGTACTAATACTGAGCTTTCTGATAAAATGTGGTCTAATAGTTGATAGGTCTATACTTGAAAAGTGTCTGATGGACAGGTCTTCAGATCTACAGTCATGATGTTGCTTTCATGTACCTCAGCTCCATCCAGTCTTCAACCCTCTGCCCGTTTTTGGCTTTTTTTTTTGTGTCACGCAACTTAGTAACGTTATACTGTCAAAACTATTTTTGCTTGAATGGGACTGATGTTCAAAGTTGAGAATGTTTGTCAAAGTTATGATACGGTAACGATGGCACAGTAGGACCAAACAGCAGATAAAACAGATAGCAGCTGATATTATTCACTGTAATATTGACATTTTAGGCCTAAAAGTACTACTGCTTCAAATCCAGCAATACAGTAAATTTAAAGTGAATTTCAAACATAACCAGGTACTGCAGAGGGAGCTCAACATTCATGAAATCATGGAGTAAAAAGATGCTGATATCTTATATCTAGAAATTATTTAGTCTTAAAAAAACTAAGCAGGTCAAATGAGGGAATAAGCTGACTTAAATAACTCCACACCAATGAAACAGGAAAATGTTTCTGTAGCCTTAAGAATCTACTAATTTTAAATGTTTAAAAACTAGTTTAGTTGCCAGAAAGTGTGCAAATAAAGAAAAAACATTGATAATGAACAATCAATACCATCTAATAAGAAGGTTGTATCTTAGCAAAAAGGAAAGACCTTGAAGACTTTGTGACAGACTATATGAAATTGAAACAGTTACATACTTCAATAATCTGCTGTACAGTTGAAATAATCCTAATACTACAAACAGTTTTGGATATTTTAAAATAATTTGCATGGTACTATCAAGTTCTCATTTGTCTTTTGCAGTGATCCAAGATATTTCTCCTCAAAGTCTGTGTCAAACAGGATTGAATTTGTATGAATTTGATAAATCTATGTTCTCATCATTGTTTTTATTTTAGGCTTGGTCTAAGTGTATTGTTACAGTTCATGGCAAAACTGCTACTACTTTTTACCCATGCTCCCTCCCTCTGTCTTTCTCTGTAGCTTGTTTTGACTTTACCAACCTTTCCTATCTGTCTTTTTACATCTGGCTCCATCCAACACTTTCATTTTCACCATTGTTAGTATCACCCATCCTTTACTGATTCACTGTCTCTTTCCTTCCTCCCCCCTTGTTCTCTGCCCCTCCTGCCTGGACTTGCTGGTCTGCAGTGTCTATTTCAGTCTTTCCGTTGGGGTCAGATTCGGCACATCCGGTATCTCATCCAGTTTATTGTCATTCAATCCTGCTGTGCTCCCAGAGGGCATCAGGAGGAAGGCCCCTGGGTCTTAGTGCCTGATGGGGCTAACACACACACGTACCCATAAAACCTGTCAGCACAGCAGTCAAATGTTTTGACCTTTCACTTCCATCTCTCCTTTTCCTTTGACCTCATGTAAATTTAACAATTTCATGTATTGTTTTACACTATTTTATATTTTATGCAGTTTTGAAGGGTTTTTTGAAAACTGCACTATAGCAACACCTTAGTCAGAATGGGTCTATTACAAACATGTGGTCCCTTAGAGTGAATCAAAAATACACAACTTTGATTCCTACACATTTAAAAAGACCAAAAAGCGAAAGTCAACACATTCATTTTTTAATTTTTTTCTAATAACAGACCTCACCTGCATCCTGATTCAGGCTGGGTCCAAATGCATGGCTGGTCTTGTGACTTATATGCCAATTCTCTGATACTGCCATGACACGGTACAGCTTATACTCATATATTCATATTTGTATGAATATAAACCTATTGTTAGACAAAGACCTTAATGTTGGACAAATCTGCAAAACACCATATTATGTTTTTTGTTTTGTTTTTATGCCCAAGTTAAGTTATTACCCTTATTAGTCCCGCAATAGGGAAATTCCATTACCACCCAAAGTGCACACACACACGGAGCAGTGAGCAGCCATTGCTGCAGCGCCCAGGGAGCAGGGTTCGGTGCGTTGCTCAAGGGTCTCACCTCAGTCGTGGTATTGAAGGTGGACTCCCTATCCATTAGGCCACGACTGCCCCAAATGAATGACCCCGACGTGATGGCAATGGCAATGTCTTAAAAATGAACCTTTTTTGCAAACTAGGTATAGCACCTTTGGCATGGTAGCCATTTAGCTGAGAATAGGAGAAGATTGTGGTAACAGTTAACAGAGAAGTTGAGCATAAATATCTCTAACTCAGGTTTTGCATGAAAATACTGTACCTGCCCTTTCACCACCTCAACCTCTTCCCTCTGGCCTTAGTACACACAGTATATGGCATACTTCTTTTCTGTGCACTGAGATAGTACAATATGAACAAAATTTCCTGGGGATACTGGGCTGATTTTCCTCAATTATATTTATCTAACCACTGCAGAAGATGGGGTTGTAAGCAAAACGCTTCCATGCTTATAAAATTACACAAAAGAAACAAAAACTAGACCCTCAGTACTATCATTCTCCTTGTTTCTACAAGGTTTCTACAAAATAAATCCTGTCCAGTCCTTAACTATTACTATCTCTTACCTCTCTGCTGCTGCTTCCTTGTATTGTTGCCATCAATATCCTCCTGAGACCCAGCCCACTGACTTGTGTCCATTGTAGTGGACAGTTTGTTCACATCCAAACGGTCCTATGGTCCACTACAGTGGACATGCTATAAAATTACGAATAAAAATAAATTTAAAAAAGTCTAAATTGAAACATGTTTTTTTTTTTACCAAAAATAGGTAGAAAATTACAAAAAACAAGAAAATGGACACTTATTTTCCTTGGTTCTCAGGAGGATATGTGGTTATATTTGTTCTTGGATCCTACTCCCAGCAGTAACTGCATTGACCAAGTAACTTATTTGTGCAATTTAAGCTTTAGCTATAATTGACATAACTTGTTGCCTTTAACTCTTGGCAGGGTATTCATCCATTGTGATAGCCACGGCTAAGTTGTGTTATTTTTTTCCCATTAAGCACTTTGCAAAAAGACCACATGTTCTCCACCACCAGTGTGTTTAGTAGTTTGGGGACTGACAGCAGTCCTAAAACAAAACAGGAAAGGCCAAAAAAAGCAGAGAAGAGGCAGAAAAGTGAGGAGTGTAAGATACAGGACAACCCAGAAGGGATGAAAGGGGAGAATGAACGGGGGCTGTGAAGGTGAAGTGAAGGGAGGAGAGGCAATGAGAAGATGGGGGAGATGAGAGGAAGGGAGGAGAGGAAGACATTCCAAGGCAAAGGGTCACTGCAGTGAGTTTTAAAATAGCCTCGAACCATGATGTCATCTGGGAGAGATGAAGCAATGTTCTGTCCATTAAACATCATCAGCCATCGGGAGTCCAGTCCAGATTCAGTGGAAGTCAAGGAGTCAGTAAAAGAGATCAGGGCAGTTTTTAAGTTATTTTCTATTTTGCCACCTGACTCAGTTTGCATAGTTTCTCACTTTACATACGTACTTCACAGATTCTTTAACTTTTCTTCGATAGCCACTTCTAGCTGAGACCTCCAGGAGTAATGACACTTAAGGTTTTGCATTTTACATTTTAAAAAACTTTTTCTTTCTCTATTGAGCAGCAGAATGCTAACTAGGGTGGAACAGTGTAGCAGTGGTTAGCACTGTCGCATCACAGCAAGTAGGTCCTGGGTGCAAATCCCATTCAAACTGGGGCCTTTCTGTGTGGAGTTTGCATGTTTTCCCCATGTCTGTGGGTTTAATCCGCCATTTCTGTTAAGGGTTAAGCTGATTTGCCACTGCACGCAACTATCCCGATATGTGACATGTCACATAAAGTGCCCACAGAAATTCTTTTGCTGTTACATGAACTTTAGTACATCATCAACAAATAACTTTCATGTGACAGCATTGTTTTCCAAAGCATATGCTAAAATATTTGAATTCCAACTCCTTGGTATCCATTGGTTTCATTTGAATCTAGTACATTACAAAAGTGAGCCAAGATATATAAGTGGTCCATGCAGTTCTGTTCATCTGATTCTGCATTTTTGTGATGCATGTGGACCCCAACATTTAAACACAAGACAACATGTCAGCTAAATCCTGGCACTGCAACAGCTGACTGTGCACCAGAAACAGACTGTATGAAGTGTGTGTTATTGTTGAACATAGTACTGTATGTGTATGTGTGTGTCCATCCCTGGGCAGAGGCTCAGCCATTACTGATACTCCCCCAGCAGAGAGGTCCATCCTCAGGTTACCACTGACAGCCTATTGAAACAGCAGCTTTCTGTGGCTGTTTTGCTCTCACTTTGGTTTTCTTCACTGACATACATTTTTATGTTATCCATTCAATATTTTGGAAATTTATCACAGAAATAATGTAATCCATTTTTTCTGTCTTCTAAGCTGAATAGATTATCTAGTAAGTAAACCACTCACTGTCCTGTTGGCCACGAGTATTCAGTTCACTATAAACTTGCAGTTACGTTTGAGGAGACACTGAAGAAAATGTAATACAAATAAAAAAACTTGGACTTTATTGATGCTGCTAAGGACAAACTTTCCAGCAGAACTATTTAACAAGAATGTACCATATTCTATTTTCTGAAGTGCAATTTGCAAATAACTAAGGCAGTAACCAATATTTAATAATCATGTAAAATTGCCTAATTATGGAACAGAGGATGTGAAAAAATTGATTTTCTAAACAAGTAGATTCTTAAAATAAATAAAGCTTAATACATAAAATACTAAGGGTCTTGACAGAACATAAGCCTAATTTCTTTTTTTCCGCGTCTCATAATTAAAAGTAAGTTAGTCGTGCCACGGCTTCCACAATCTCCTAATACACACACACACTTTCATTTTCCTGAAGAGTTTGCATCGACCCATTTTTGTTTCCCCAGGAGGCTTACCGTAACCTTCACCATAACTACAACTTGCCTAATCCTTCCCTTAATCTAAATCTAATTTTAGTTTAATCTTAAACCAAGTTATAACATTATAAATCAATGATTGACAAAGTGGGGACCAGAAGGAAGTCCAAGTCTCCACAATGTGAGTGCATTGAGAGGTTTTGGTCCCCATAATGTGAATGAAACCAGGCTCTCTTTCTCTCACACACACACCCTCACACACACACACACACACACACACACACCCACACACACACACACACACACACCACACACATCATGCCAGCTGCTGTTGCCAGAGGACTGACATTCCCCACAGAGCCAGAATGAGCATCACTAACCAAAACAACTTAACCCTCAGGGTAGCCAATTATAAAGCCAATTCAGGTCATGTACTGATGCCAGGACCACTGAGACAGGTGTTATATTCCTCCCCACCCCTTGCTAGAAATAACATTCAAACTTCATCCTGGCTCAGGCAATAAGTAAAAATGAGGTCATGGAAATGGATGGCAGGGCTCTTGTTTTTAACAATTCATTGGGCTGATAGGCGGGCAGAGTATGAGGAAGCTGTGGCCACCGCTTTCGCTGATGAGATTAGTCACCAGGACTTCTCCTCTCTCCTTGGACTAATTTGAAAATGCATCCTCATCTAACCAACCTTGTCCTTATCTGCTACTTTATGACTGGACCTCTGGAAGGAGCAGAGCCAGAGATAAATACAGAGAGGCTGAAGGGTAGAACACCTTCATGCTCAGGCTACCACAATTTGTTCAGACATCTCTCCTTGGAAAGCCTGGGGGACAGGAAGACTTGTTTTATTTTTGTTTTTACAGTCTGGCTTGCTAATCACCTTTCTTTCCTTTTCTCCCGGTGATTAATTGCCATTCTTGGGTTTCATCCACCTCCCCCATCCCTACTTCTGTTAGCTCCTCTCTTACTGCTTATCCATCACATTCTCCAGAGGCCTCTTGTCAGTCTTTTTCCTGCTTTCTGTATTCAACTGTCTAGCTACATATAAGAGGGCAAGGACAAAATATGATCATGAAAAAAATATTCAGTAAAATTATTTATTAAGTATTAAACATTTAATTGAATTCTGTCACCAAAACAGTGTCTCTGAACAAATTTTAATAACAGTCTGGGTCTGTTTTCTTTTACCTCACATTTTACCTCCTGTTCATTCCAAAACAAAACACTGTTGCTGTTTGTTAAATTGTAATATGGATAACTTCTGCAATTATGAGCAAGAACGTGAAAAAGAAACTTGATCAAAGTGTCTATTTGTCAGCAGAGTTCATAATCAAGGGCTGTAACACACGTTCTCTGATATGCATGTAAGCAAACAGGCATGGGTGTATAGATTTGGGTATAAAGTAAGCATGTTGCACAGTTGGCTGATCTGGCTTTCTGTCAACCAGTTGGCCAGAAATGGCAGCAGATATGTTGTTAAAATGTGTGAGATGTGCCTATGCTCCTATGCTCCTATGCAAGACATAAGGTTGCTCATCTAAAACACCAATGATAAGTATGAGTCTGTAGTTGTTTGTTTCTCATGTGCACACACCTGGCTTGCTCCTGCATGAGGTGGGTGTGAATTCAGTCTGAAATCTAGATTCATATGGATGTGGCCTGAGTTGTTTTATTTTTTTTGTAATGCTGTTCCCCTCTATCTAATCTCATCATCTGAGCTGCTTTAAACACATTTCCATTTGGCCTCATTACTCACTGAGGCCCCAGCCCTATGTGCAGAGTAAGCCAACTTTCTTCCCCCCTTGGCTACTTGGCAGTTTCTCTGTTAGTGTATAGCTGATTGTGTATAGGGGTGTGTATAAGCATACAGTATTTGTGCATGGTAGTTGAAGAGATGTACTTTCATTATCATACACATGCACAAACATATTTTCTTCCAATGCAAGCAATTAATACCAAGCTAGCAGTTTTTTAATTGTGTTTTTTGTCTTCACCTAAAAAACAGAATTTGCAACAAAAGCTTGAGTGTTAGGAGCCAAAGGGAGGCAGTTTTTCTTTAACTGACTTTACCTATTAAATCTTTCTTCAACTAATGTCTTTTTTAAAAAGTCATAGATATAGTACTGATTATTATGATCCTTATTGGAATCTGGAAGATTGACTTTACTTCTCATCTTTATCTCTGAAAAGTCAGAAAAGCAGGGCGCCAGAATGGGGTGATCAAAAAATCACATAGACCAATGTGTCCAAAAACATATGCCTGTAAAAATGATCTGTTCAACTGATTTACAGAAAGATGTATTTTTTCTCTAGCGCTTTAGCAGTGCAACCATGGAAATGTAGTTTTTAAGCCCTAAGGATTTGAGATATTGTCTTTGTAAGATTTCAGCGGTGGGCATCCTTCCCAATTATCCACAGAAAGCAGATTTTAAAAACTTAAAACTTAAAAACTTAAAATAACATTAGTAGGTATTAAAGACATTGCACCTTAAAGCATTTCTGTACTGGCTATGGTTACTGTGTTGTTGGAACAACAAGCCACAACTCTGTATATGAACATTTTTTTAAATGGGGAATTTGAACTAAACCTGTGACGTTATTTTCCCTTTACATTAAGCTCTAGCTGCTCAACATGGCTGTTGGTTGTGTGGAGGCTCTGTTTGATCAAGTGTTGCTTAAATATTGACTACTGTTTGTTGCATGTAATGTAATACTCCCTTTCTGCCAATAATATCAACTTCTTTTTGGTGTTTCCATAATCATTTATTTTTGTATTTGTGCTCTAGTTTAGTAAATGTCTTGAATGAAAAGTCTTCTCTGCAAGCAACAGTGTTTCCTGCTCCATGGCTTACTCAATTGCTTCTTTCATCAGCACTTTTATCAATCATATTATAAACAACACTTTCATTTCTTCCTTTTTCTCTGGTGATCTAAACTTGACGTTCTATTTCTGGTGCATGTTTTTTTTTTGTATACTCATTGTGGCTTTGGTTTACATACTAACTAACAGACCAGAAACAAAACACATCAGTTACTGTGCAATAAAGGAACAGCAGCAAACAGCAAATGGAAACTCTCTTATGGAAGAGTGAACACAGAATACAGCCTGAAATGTTTTCATACGAGATCATGAATGACATTATAACATAACATATCATATACTTACATTCAACAAAACTATTCTGCGTAATTAGTGGTAAATTTCTTTACTGCTATAACCTTACAATAACATACAGTAACAGGTTTGGTGGGGTTTTGAAAAAAATACCCAATTGTTTTTAGAAATTTTGCAAAAATAAGCAACGGGGTAAGAAGGGTCAGGGGTGACCAAGAACCCAACAGAGCTTCAGAAGCCCTCTGCAGATACGAGAGAACCTGCTTGAAGTAGACTACATCAGCATCTCTCCATCAAACAGGTCTTTATGGTATAGCGGATATACAGAAAACATTTTTAGTAAAAGCCATATGACAGCCTGCTTTGAGTTTGCCAAACAGCAGTTAACGGATGTTGTGGGTATGAGGAAAATTATCCTTTGGTTTGCTGAGACAAAAATTGAACTCTGGGCAGAACCCCAAGCACCGTGTCTGGTGATTTTGGTGGTGGCAGCATCGTCCTATGTGGCTGGTTCTTAGCAGCAGGGACAGAGAGACTGACCAGAATTGAGTGAGAATGAATGCACCCAAATACAGAGTCTCTTAAAGAAATCCTGCTTCAGAGAGTGGCAGTGACGGTTCATCTTTCAGCAAGACAATGATCCAAAGCAAACAGGCAAGACAACACATTTCAGGACCAATCTCTAACACCCCACAAGTGGTCTGATGAAAGCCCAGTCTTAAATCCAATTAGTGGAGAGACCAGAAGATGGCAGTTCACAGATGTTTATTAGCGAATGTGACAGAGCTTGAGTTGATCTGTCAGGAAGGATGGAATAAACTGCCCAGGGGGTTGTAGATAGTGACCCAAGAAGACTCAAAACATCATTAGTAATCAATTAAGGGTCTGGATACTTTTGGAATTGAGAGAATTCTGTTTTTGGTTATTCATAAATTTGTTAAAAATTTATAAAAAAAGCATTATTTCACTTTATCATTATAGGAGACAATGTAAATTTATGGGGAAAAATATGTTCTCCATTCCAAATTACATCTGTAACACAAAATGTACAAAAGAAGCAGGGATCTGATTGCTGTTTGAGGTGACTGTACATTGTCACCTGAATTATAATGATAAAATCACTGAGTTAATACTCAATATCACTAACCACTATCACTTTTTTATGTTTGCAGGGTCATCTGATGTGCCGTGAGAGTTGGGAGCACCTTGCCCCAGCCCCGGCCTGCAGACCTTGTGCCACCTGGCCTGGCTCACCAGGATGGACCCTGCTCATTCCTTCAGGATGGAGCTGGACGGACTGGACCTCCAACAGGTCCCTGTCCTGTCACTTGACCAAATACGTGCCATCCGGGCCAACAATGACTATGTGGAGAGGCCCGTGGCACTGGATCCAGCATCTCAGTCTGGAGTTTTTTATGCCCATGATGATCGTTACCCTCATGGTGTATACAGCCATCATCCCCAGTCGTCTTTCCACCCTGCCATTCCCCGCAGCCAAAGTCAGCAGCAGCATGCTCACCTGTCCCACCTGAGCCGTTCCAGTACCCTAAGCTCTTCCTTGTCTCGAACCAGTGCCACATCAGACCAGCGATTGCTGGCTGGCTTGACACCATCTCACTCTGGCCTAAGTTCAGTGGTCCGTTCTCAGCCTAAAGGAGAACTGAAGCCAGATTCGTCCTTCAGCAAAGGCCTGACAGAGGACGAGGCTGAGCTGGGCCTTCATTTATTCATCTGCGAGCGGTGTGGTCGCTGTAAGTGCCAAGAGTGCTGTGCTCCCCGCCGCCTGCCTTCCTGCTGGGCCTGTGGACAGAGGTGTCTGTGCTCTGCTGAGAGTGCTGTGGAGTATGGCACCTGCTTGTGCTGTGTTAAAGGCTTATTCTATCACTGCTCCGCCCAGGATGACGAGGATAACTGCGCAGACCGGCCATGCTCCTGCACCCCAGCCCATGCCTGTGCCCGCTGGAGCACAATGGGGCTGCTGGCACTGTGCCTGCCCTGCCTCTGCTGCTACCCTCTTGCCAGGCTGTGCCTTGCTTTGTGCCAGTGTACCCACGATAGGGCCACGCGCCCCGGCTGCAGGTGCAGCAACACCAATACTGTGTGCCGCAAGATTTCCGCCTCCAACCCAAACCCTGGTCATCCTTCGCTCCGCAGCAAAGCTCTGGAGAAGCCATTATGACAGGCTAGGATTGGTACCAGTTAAATCCATTTTCCTCTCAGCTGTCGCCAAAATAATGCTGTCACCAATCAACAGTGTCACAGCTGACATTATGACAACAGTGCTGCTGTGACCAACATACCTACATATGACATGCCAACCAACCAATAATGAAGTGTTCACCTAATGTACCTTGAATTTCCTACTTTCCCGCTCAGGAGGGACCAAAGCGTTACTGTGCCTGTTTAAGTTGGAGACTTAATGCCTAAAAACAAAAAACTGCTCCTCAAGAAGAAGCTGTGCTTTGCTGGCCTTTGAACCTTAACCAAGACTTTCAGAAAGAAATCACCTCTCTCTGCATTCTGTGGTGTAAGCTGGATGTCTTTAAATCTATTTATTTATTGTCAAACCTCCTTCCTCTCCTCCCTTTGTGAAGAGAGTGCACAGAGCACAGAGATGGGCAATGGACCAAATCAGGAAGGAAAGACGCCTGTGGCAATGTGGTCCTCTAGAAAGAAAAAAAGGGGCAAGGCTGATAAAAACCAAAGTAACATTCAGAAAATCCCAACAAAAGGCTGAAGATGAACAAACGAAGAAACTGATCGTCATGACACAGAATATCTAACTGGGACTGAGCAAAGAACCAAGGCATAAAGTGAGAACAAAGACACATATAACACACATCTAACAAGACTTTCACACCAAAAATGGGACCATGCACTGTACAAACTGAGTGAACTTCAATGCTATTAAGCTCATTTGTAAAGGAAAAGCACTGTGAGGTAGATGGACAATGTTTTCCTCAGCAGCCAAGAGCTGAATGGGGGATTATTTAACCAGAAAGAGGGTGCATTCATTGTGACTAGGCAGAGTGTGTGTGTGTGTGTGTATGTGTGTGTGTGCGCGTATGTGTGTCCTACTATACAACAACCTGTGTATGTAGAGCCCGTGCGTATGTTGTTTTGTCAGCAGAAGAAGCCTCCTTGGTCTTATTTTTAGCAGTGCCACTTCAGTGGAGCACTGAGGGTCTGGTCGGGTTTCCTCCTGAAGTCAGTCTGTCGCCAACCTCCCTCCTTCGCTGCCCCACATCCATCCCTCGCGCCACCTCCAGCTCATTTAATCCACTCCTCCATTTGCCTCCCATCCCCAAATCAAATGCTTTTCTCACTGAACCATATCTTTTCCTTACTGTCATTAATGCTGTTAGTTAAAACCTTGGCCCAGTGATTTCAACCAGGTTAGCACATGTAATCATACCAGGTGAATTTGTTTCTAGAATAAACTCAACATAAGTTCAATATTCACAGTATTTTAGACTTACAACAAATCCAAACTGGAGTTTTTGTTGGGCCAATTTTTGAGCAACTATGATTTCATTTTCCAAAGTAAACTGCAGCATGCATTGCTAAGGGGTGGTTAGGCTTAGGAGCAAAGAAGACTTGATATTGTGAAATGGACAAAGACAACAACACTGACTGTTGGCAGGAAATGGGGGACAAGCAGTGGTCTCCAGTTTTAGAAGCTTTTGCGTCCCATCCATCCACTCCAACCTGAAGCTGGAGTGGCTGTATAACTAGGTCATGTGACTTTGACCTTCTGATGGACATTGATCATAACTCACACAGGGGCTAATTTTTTGTCAATTAAACATAAATGCCCAGTGTAGGTCTTTCAACAAGCAAGCGATGCTGTTTAACTACGGAGTAATGGGCTTGGAATTACACACACATACTAACAAGTATACCTGGGAGAAATGGACGTCCAGAGGTCTGTGAAGTCACAAAGACCAACTCACAATCAAGTCAGCTACTGGGTCATGCACCTCATTGTGTCAGCATCATTTTGAAAAAGGATAGAATTATAAGCTTTAAAACAGGATTTTTATGGTATTTTAAGGGTAGTGATCCACTGGGTATTCAATCACCTTCACTAATAACCTAATTCATTTCTTAGCTCTGAAACTTGCTGTATTCTAGAGAAGCCCTAGATACTCCAGAATTTGGCCAAAGACCTCCAAGAGCTTGATGAGCCTCAGGTCAGTCTATATAAGAAGACCATCAAAGGCTGCTAGGGAGCCATGTTCACAGGAAAGAAAATTAAAATCTTCCTGTAAGTGACACAGAAAATGACTCATAGTTGAAAATGTATCCCTTTCTCTCCTTTCATTCAGGATGCTAAGATTACCACCACACAGAAAGAAAAACAAATTACAATGAAGTAAAACAACCCAACCAGCAAAAGCGTGCAGACACGAGGCATATTATTACCACACACCCATATAACTGTATCCCTCCTGCCTCATCCGTCTCTCCTCTTACGCTCAAAGGGCTAAAAGCCTCCAGTTCCCGGTCCATAGAGGGTTGATCAAACAGGCAATTAGCTTCATGATAGCTCTTAATGGGCCGGAGAAGAATGGAGCATGGGAGGGAGAGAAGAGAGGGGACAGGATGAGTGGGGATGTGCTGTTGGGCAGA